>NW_022900930.1:52789536-52802094 GCF_012274545.1 Fukomys damarensis | reverse complement strand
GCGCGGGCCTGCCACGCCTGTGCTTCCGTGCCCGCGCATGCGCTAGGCGGCTGCGGGGCTGCACCCCAGGCCTTGCTGGTGGACCAGGGACCGGCTAGTTGCTCTCCCGCTCGGTCCTGCACCTCTCTGCATGCTCCACTCTGAGCCTGCTCAGAGAGTAAGGACCTCTGTGAGGAAGTGCAGGGCACGAGCCCTTTGGGTTGGTCCTCTCGTCCACTGAGATCCCAATGAAATATTTTGGTTAGTTGGAAAAAATATTATTCAAGTTGTGCAATTAAAGTTGTGAATTCTTTACACTTCTATTTAAACTAACCATAGTAATCAAATAAACTGAATGTTTGAAATTTGTTTTAGCGCACATGCAAACTGTTCTCTGTCTTTTGTAGATAATTAAAATACTCCAGAGTTATTTGCCACACCAGGATGTGGCTTACGGCACAGGGATTGCCTGAGGGGCTCTGGGTTCACTCCCAGCACTGGAGAAGACAAAACAGAGCTAAACAAACATCCTGACTCAGTAGTCACTTGCAGAAAAGCTGGTGAGCTCACAAATTGAATAATGCATCTTTCTTCTACTTCATTGTGTGTCTGTACTTAAAAAGTACAGGATGAGCCAGCTCAGCAGTGTACACGTGTAATCACAGCACTGGAGAGGCTGAAACAGGAGGATTTAAAATTTGATCCTAGCCTGAGAAACTTAGCAAGATCCCATCTCAAAATGAAATCATGAAAAGGGCTGAGGATGTAGCTCAACATGAAGTCTTTGGGTTAATACCTTGCACATAAATACTGGATATGATCAAAGAAAACCTGTGTTACTCATATTTTAGAAAAGCTATGTAAAACAGTGTGTTGTGCATGTGTCTCTTCATCTTCACTTTTTACTTTCTCCTGGCATGTAATTTTTGGCAAGTCACAGTCAGTGCCCCAGGCCAAAGTCTTCCTGATCCCAAAATGGGCCTGGTCTTTACTGGGCTCAGTCTTGAAGCTGAGGGCGAGGAATCCTGCACTTGCTCAGCCCCAGGACTGGCATGGAAAGCAGAGAAGTGGGCGTCATCAGCTCATGGCCTTCTGACTAACATTTTCATGGCGTTTTCATTAAAGCCTCAGGAGTCCCAGAGAAATGTCCTGAGAATCGTGAGTAGAAAGAAAGCACAGCCACCATGAACGAGTGATGCAGATCGCTCCCTTTCACCCGGGGGTCTTACAGTGCCAAGGAAAGCAGTGTTTCTGGTGACTAGACAAGACAGCAGGAGCTCAGTTAACGAGTGACACATGCGCACAGCACACGCTGATGTGCATTCCTGGCACATGTCCTGGTGGGACATTTTCGGAAATGTACTGATTAGTGAAGCGGAAACTACTTACTTGCTCTTATTATCTCATTTAACCCAATGGCAATGAAGGAAAAGTCTGGCCGTAACGCTGCTAGAGGACGGCCAGCTCTCGGGCAAAGGCACCCCCTGCCCCTGCAGTCCGCTTTGCAGACACAAACCAGCACAGCGAGCTTTGCATGGTGAGTGGCAGAGGAGAAAACAAGGACAGCGCTGTCTGCAGTCACTTGCCAACCTTACAAAATCCAACTCTTGAGTGCTGGAAACCACTTTGATATTTTCCCCATTTCTGTTATTTCTGAGTAGAAACAGAAGAGTGATTTGGGGCAGGGGAAATAGCAGGTTTGGTGTTCTCTCAGCCAGGTTTTCCTCTGTATCCCTGGTTACCATCTTGGCACACACTACTCATATTCGTGGTTTATTTTTTTAATTAGCCTAACTACAGGCAAACACCTTGGGCTGTGCCTCTGATATCTGCCGCGCAACACTGTCAGTGCCAGGCTGGATCCCTTCATACACAATCTGGTCAGAATTCTGGGGCTTAATCAAAGAAATTACATATTTTCCGTCTTAATCAAGTCATACAGATGCTAATTTGAGTGGTGTCATGTTCCTGATATACACCATACCCGATGTATATTGTACTTTTAGTTTGAAGGACATGCCCGTGCGTTGAATGGAGAGGCTGCACTTAACATCTGTGCATCATCCGAGCCAGGTGCAGTGGGTGTGCCTTTCACCCCAGCATTCAGCGTGGAAGTCTGAGCCCAGCCTGGATGATGCAGTAGTTTAGTAAGACCCTATCTGAAAATAAACAATGAAAGAGGGTGGGAAGGCCTTGGGCTCAACCCCAGGACTACAAAAGAAAATAATAATTCAAGTTCTACATCCAGTTCTCAGAGCAGAGGGCAGTTCCTGCCGTGAGAACGGAGAATGGGTCAGCTATCTGCATAGCAATTTTAGACACAACGATCAAGACCTCAGCAGGCAAAAGACTGCACTGTTACCCGGAGGCCCAGCAGTGGAGACCTCCAGAGAGAAACAGAATAGAATCTTGAGTGCTTTCATCTTTCTGTCACTTTAAACTTTTATTTTCCACTTTCCACTTGGAACTTGAGTTTCTGCTCTGTGATGGCCGCTTCTGGCTCAGGTCCCTGATCCCAGGCTGTGGCCCTGTTCATTCCTCTCATCCATGCATGGGGACCTGGACCACAGAGCTGCAGACTCCATGTCCCTACCCCGGCTCTGTGCAACCTGGGATTCCAGAGGCTGCAAACTCCCCTGCTGGCTCCCTGTGGGAAGTGCAGGACAGGGGGAAGCTGCTGGCATAGATGCACTGCTGACTCACAGGGAGAATTAATGGAAGAAAACTGAGATCTGTGAAGCAGAAGGGAGCGCAGCAAATATCAACAGCCCAGTCTGCGAGGCTGGTGAGAGCCGTTGTGCTGCTATGATTTATTGTACCTGTGAAACTCATTTTTCACATTTCTCTCCCTTTCCAGCCTACAGTTGTCCCTGTCAAGAGACACCAAGGTCAACTCCAAAGGGAGGTGAATAAAGGAAATTGAGTGTGAGTCAGCTCTAACTAAGGCAAGGAAAAAATAATCTTAATGCTAAATGGCCAATGCACACCGTCCTGCATGCATCACATCTATCTAATTGGCTCACATTCTCACAGGGAAGAAAACCCATTATCAGGAAAGCTTTCTCACTTCTCCACTCAGGCTGTGCCAGCACGTCCTGGGTATGAGTTCATTCTGCAGGTGTCAGTGGAGCAGCTGACCCTGGACTCAAGTCTCTCCAGGTTCACACTGCTCCTCGGGGTGGGAAGGAAGGGGTGTGTTGCGTGCAACAGCCAACGGAGCCCCTTCTGGAGCACCTTGTTAGCTGTGTGCATTTGCCCATCAAAATGAGCAATGTGCAGCTAATGGCACTTTTCAGATGGGAAATTTACTTTTGCTGTGGCTGAAGGAGAAGGTCTTTTCCCACAGAGACTCACTGTGCAGCGAGGCCACCACCACGCTCACCACTCCTGTGCTCATGTAAGGAACAAAACCTCAGTGTGCACAGATCAGTGTGTGTCTCTCACAACAGCGCCATGTGTGATCAAAAGGGCAGTGGCACCCACAGCTCTTTGCCCAGCACACTGTAGACAGTGGGGTCAGGGCTTGGGGTTGCAGGGAAAATAGACAATAGGGGGCTATTGTTATGTGGGAATCATGAGTATTAGTTGTAAGTATTGTTAACTTTAGTAACTCCATATTTGTTAAGTTTCTCCAGTTTAAAAGGTGGTGTGTTTCCTTTGTGGAATTCCTGAAAGTTGCAGTTTCTTATCTCTGACCTTCAGATGTGTGGTTGCCTGGGTTACTACTACCCATGGTGGTTGTTTTTGTTGAGCCTGTTTGCTCTTTCCTGTGTGAACTTTCATTTACTATGGTAACCCCATCCCATAATAGTTTGTGGTTTTTTGCTTTAAAAGGCTGATGCTTGCCGGCAATAAACGTCGCCTTGATCAGACTCTTGTCTTGGCATCCTTCCTTTCTCTCTGCCCCATCTCCACCCCGCTGCTCTTTCAGGTTTGGGGCACTGCTGGACAGTGCTCTGCATCGCCGGCTCGCGACATTGTTATATTTGATCCCACATCCTGGAAAGATTTCAGCATTTCCCCATTCAACATCCCCTCCTCTTCTCTTAGAAGCACAACCTCAGAAGCGAACAAGCACTGGAAAGTCAGAATGAAGCTGCCGGGGAAGGCTGGGTTATGGAAGGAGCTGCTGTGGGCCTCCTGGGGCAGTGGCCCTGATGCCAAAATGAGGACTCCATGCAGGCTCTGCTCACCCCCTCTTTCCTGGAGGTGGGAACCCCACAGCCTGTGCTGCATCCATGTCTGTGGGCTGGAGACGTGTTTTCCTGTACAACTCACTGAGCCTGGGGAAATCGTAACTGCATCTACACCGCAGTGGCTGGAGAGTTTGCAGGTAGAGAAAGAAAGGAAAGGAGGAAAAAGAGACAAGAGCATTTGTGTGACAAATGGTCCTTAGAACCCATGTGTGGACAAACTCAGGGAGTGAGAGTTCTATTTACACATTCAGTGTGCACAAAATATATGTAGTACACTGGGTACACATACTCATGAAGAGTATGTATAAAACATTATATATAATTTAAATCAAATTCCTACTCATTGAGCCCCCATGCATTTATACACACATAGATGACACCCACATGCACATTCACACCCACAAGGTAAGAATGGTTTGGGGATTGTTTTGCTGCACACTTTTCACATCAAATTTGACAGGGAATTTCAGAAAACTACTTCTCCATAGAAGCACCGTTGCTGGTATGTGACCTCTGATCATGCTGTAGACACTTTTCCTAGGAATGGCTATGCAGATGTTAGGTGGTGATGTAACAGCGGACAGAAGATGCTTTTAAAGCTGCGGCTGTTTTTGATTCAGGGGGTTGGACCTAGGGTCTTCATGCTGAGCTGCATCTCTAGCAGTGTGTACATGTGTGCATGTGTATGTATGTATGTATGTATGTGTGTGTGAATATATTCATGTGTGTGTGTGTGTGTTTGCATGCAGATGCATGTGCATATATATGTGTGTAGACTTATCTGCCATGGTCTCTCATTACTGCCTCACGGTGCTGGCTGGTGTGAACTCCCCTCCCGGGTGTTCTTGCTCCCATCAGCGACAAACTCCCCAGCATCGGTTACACTTCCTGAATGCTTCGGATAAAGAGGCGGTGGGTGTGGTGCACTTGCCATCACAAGTGTGAGCAGCAGGGGAAATAAAAGTAAACCCAGTGATCAAGGGCTCCACAGTGACCCCAGCAGGGACAGAAGAGCTATGTGGATCCCAAATCCTGCTCCCCAAATTCCCTTCTCATCCAAGAGAAAAAGGCTGAAACTGGGCCCAGAGCAGACAGTGGGCACATGGACCCTGCTGAGCCTGGGGACCCCAAGCTCACACTGGGAGGTTGGAGACCTGGCTGTGATACAGGGACTGAGGGTGACTTGCAGGGTGAGGCTGTGGAGATACAGGGGGACCGTAGGAGGAGGAACGGTCTGGTGTGAAGTGAGGAGTGGGGGACCCTTGGACACTGTCCCGATACCCTTGCCCTGTGCTGGACTCACTCTTCTTAGGGCTGGCCTAGGCTTTGGGGGCACATTTTCTCAGTGTCCTCCTGTTCAGACCTCTTTCCCAGTGCCAGCACCACAGGCAAGGAGGGAAGAATCCAGGAGGTTCCTTTCTTCAGCTGTTCCTGCATCCTGGAGGGTCCCCCTGAAATAGGGGAAGCATTGCTCAGGAATGGGATGAAGGCGACCTCAGGACATTGGGATTTACACTCAGACTGGTGGAGCCAGTGAGGACAAATGACTCCCGTGAATAAGTAGATGCAGCACAGGCCCTTTGCTGACTCAGATCCTCCAGAGCACTCAGCAGATCTGCAGTCTAAATGAGTCTGAGGGTACCCCAGGTCCAGAAGGCATCGGGGCAGACATCGCCTCTGTACTCGGAGGGCTTCTGCAGCCAGGCCAGCACTGGACAGTGGAGGGCAGGTGGGAAACGGGTGCCATGGGCCGGCCCAGACGCTCACCACTCACAGGAAGCTGCTCACATGACTCCTCATTCATGCTTTGTGCCCTTCGAGTTGCTAAAATAACCGAAACCCTGTCCTTGAATGCCCACAAATGGTCCACCTTCACAGGTGAGTCAGCTCTCCAACCCTCGGGGCTCAGGGGCCACCCGCATCCCAGACTCAGATGCTCCCGGACCTGAAGGGTGGACTCTGCCCGGCTGTGCCTCCCTGGGAGAAAGGCTGCACAGTGAGTCTGCTTGTGGCTGCTTACCCTAAAGCATTCCTAAACTCAGGGTATCTTCTTGACATCGGTGACAACCATTTTTGTCTCCATCAGATACAGATTCACATCAGGCTTTTTCCACCCTTCTGTTATGCGCTGTGGGCCCCTGCGAGTGTCCATTATATTCCTCCCGGGCCTGGGTGGGTGCTGTGTTGTAGCACAGCCGGATGGCCGCAGGGAGGTGGCTGGTGTTTGGAGGGGCCTCGAGGGCTCTCCTCTCATTGCCACCTCTGGAAATGGTGAAAGCTCCTGAAGTGGGGCTGTGAGTAAACCCAGAACCAAGAAAGCGCTGCTGTGCCCTGAAGTCTGTGTGGGGCCACCCACGGGCATCGAAGGGTGAGCTTGGCAATGCCGGGCACCTCGGCCCCCACAGAAGAAGCCCCCGCGTGTCACCTTACCTCAGGGAAGGAGAAATCCAACTCCTCCCCGCAGACACAGGTGAAGAGCTCCCACGAGATGCCCCGCTGGAGGAGGACTTCTACAAGTCGTCAAATTGGAAAGCAGAGCTCTACCCCCAAATAAAAGGCCAACTACACAAAGCCCTCATTTTCTTTGAATCATCTCACTCAGAATTTTTTTACTCACAGCTGTGTCAGACTTTGCCTCTCTGATAATGACACCTGTGTGCACAAGCTCTGCTGGCCTCACAGGAACCTGTCCGCTGCCGTGTCCTCTACCCTGTGCGCAGTGGTTTTGCGGGGTCATTAAACAGGCTCCAGAATACTCACTGTCTTGCGTGCTTTATCAGTTACAGAAACAAGCTGAGGTTTTCCTTCCACAGAACACACACATGCCCAGAAGGACCGCCTAGTTTGGTCACGAAGACCAGAGCAAAGCAAACCAAAAGCCGTAGAAATGCTCCTTCACAGAGCACACAGCAGAGTGGGGTCACGCAGGGTCACACCAGCCCTCTGCGACTCTGACCAAGCTGCAAGCTGAGCCAAGGGTGACCAGGAAAGACACTTTCGAACTTTATGGCCAATACAGAGATTGTCTCTGTGCTTACCATAGAAGAAACTGTGAGAAAGTTTATAGCCCTTGGTACTAACGAGTCTACATGTCCAGTTAAGGATGCGGAAGTCGGACTCCAGCAGTTTATAACTGAATGTTGCTATGGACACAACAGAGCTGTGAGCCCGTGCAGGAGGGAAAGGCAAGGGGACCTTGGGAACATTCACACCAAAGTGCTCTCTCCATCTGCGATTACCCTAGGCACGCGGCACCTCTAACACCAGTGCCTTCATCTGCCCACGTGCTGGGCACCCTCAGCTCTGCGAGTGGCTCAGCATCCCCCAAGAGTGGGCACTGGATGCCCCAACTGTGCAGCCAAAGGGCTCCTGCGGTCACGAGATGCCCCAAGTGCGGGTCTGTGCTGCCTCTGGCTCAATGCAGGAAGCCGCACCAATGTCCCGTGGAGTGGCAGGCGGCGATGCACACCCCCTCAGCAAGCTGAAAAGGCAGACGGCTGCTCTGCCTGCTCACTGGTCACAAGACCTTTTGGGGGACCCTCTACACACTTTGGGTTTAACTCACCCAATCTCAAGTTTAGAACTTCAAGTAATCTATTTGGTTTGCCAGCTAGACCTGCCGAATGTAGGGCTGGACTCAAGATGCAGGGCAATGAAGCAACGAACAACGTAGTGATGTGCTGGAAGGATGTTACTATATTCCCTCGTGTGACTGACAGGTCGGGCCTGTTCCAGAGTAAAGAAATGGAAACAGAGACTCACAGAGGCCCGGGTGGCTCTGTGCTCCAACTCCGGAGATGTTTCTCTCGGCCGAACACATTACCGAGCTTCCATGCGCTGCCAAAGTGGGTGGACTCAAGTTCAGGGAGTTGTCAACGTGAGGACCAGAAGCAAACACTGGATGATTTCCGCTAATGCTGTACCGATCCTCTGCTTACTTTCTATACTTTACTGTCTGTGCACTTTCTATAGCTGCGGTTTTCTAATACTTCTTTGAAGGAAAGAAAAGTAACGCCAATACGATTGATCTTGTTACTGTTTTGATAAGCACTGCTGAGCTACTATCAAGACAACCCAAGTTCAAGATTCCTATTTTGCAACCTTGTTATTTTTTCCTAGAATCTCATTTAATATTTAGCAAAGCTCATTTATACAAACACAAGAGTTTCGAGAGTTTAGAAGGCTCCTTCTTTCTTTTCATTCACTAGAATGGATTTTTATGCTGGTGCTTGGTAGGAATACAGATGTCAAAGGCACACACGTGTGATCACACACTGCCAAGAAGCAGAATTCTCCTACGTTATTCAGACTCATAAGAAGAAATTTATTTTTAATATATTACTAAGCCGCTTTCTTAAGGTATTTCACATTTAATTAAAAAAATCATAACTGTTAACTATCATTGACATAGAAAGTGCAGTCTTTCAAATGCTACCTGGGGAGTGCCAGACACTGTCAGCCCCAATCATGCATCTGTGTGCTGGACACTGTCGTGAATTTAGGACTACATTACAGAAATACTTTTGAATTTCCACATATATTTTTGAAATGTATCCTACATTGTATAAAATAACAAAGAAGAAAACACCAAAATATGAAACAGAAAAACTAGCTAAATGATGAAAATAGAGAAATAGTGAAACAAAGTAAAACAACAAACAAAATGCAAAATAAAAATTTATTCAAAATACTTAAATGGGAAAACTTTAGTGTACGGTTCAGTTTTTAAAATTGTTTTTCTCTTATGTCAGTAATTATCAATGAGCATATAATACATATTTCAGTTATTGATATAGATAAATAGTTTTGTTTATGTGCTGTAATTCCTGCCACCATATTTTACAGACAGGTGGAAAGATAAAAATAAAACACTAATCAGTCACCATTTTTTCTGAAAATAGAAACAATGGCCCTGAATTTCAGGTATGCTCCTTGGGGGATGACCAGCCCAGAGCCATGCCCTGGATAGTGATGAAGGCAGGGTCCTCCCGTCCCCACGAGGCTGGAAGACCACATGCCACCTGGGGCTGTGTGGAGCACTTTCAAGAGAAATTTCGACTTATAATTCATTTACCTTCTGCTGCAGTCTGCCTTACCCTATTGAGAAAGCATGGGCAAGATATGAAAATTCTCTCGAAATATGCTGCAGAATTTCTGAATTTTAAAAAATGGCATATTTCCTAACAAATCATTTCTCTTTGGGGAGAAATACATTTCTATAAATACTGGACTCTTTCTCATTCTGGAGTTTTTCGAAAATGGAAAGCAAACAGCCCTGCCGTTGTCATTTGTTAATGATCCTTGGTTATTTTCTTAATGTATCGCAAGATCTTGGGTACTGGCAGCAAAGCTGTGATGGGCAGTGGGCCCGTTACTCCCTCCTCAGCCAGTGGATATGGTATGGACACCCTAACAGCAACCCCGCACTCTGCCATGATTGAAGCTCCTTCTAAGAAAACAAGCCGGACGTTTTACACACTTAATAGTTTATGTTTGTGTCTGGTGCACACGCAGCTTTTGCCACTTCTGCTTAGCTATTAATTCAAATTCAGAAAAAGTTCCCTCAGAAAATCTCCTTTCAAGTCACAAACATCACAGAGGGTCTTAAATTACAGATGACGCACTCTTTGCTTTTTTTCATTTCTCTTCTCCCTCAGATATTACCTGTGTGATCACTGGAGAAAAACAGAATCAAATCTATAGTTTTCAGGAATAGGAAAATCAAATATTTATTTTCAATTTTACTTGGACTGGGATATTCAAAATAGCCCGCACAAATAATAGTATAAAGGCATCTATCTAAATGCGAGGAAATTGCAAACAAGTTAGAAAATTAAAAAATGAATTACTTTATAGTACTCCGCTAACTTTTCTCAAAATATTTACATTCTGGCTTTCACAACTAGCAGCAACGTATGTGTTTCTTTTGGTAATGATAACTGGCAGTCGTAGAAGACATTCAGTTATTATTTTGTGAAGCAACTGTGGAAATGTCCTTAAATAAGGTGCGTCGTTAATACGCTCGCAACGCAGTCATCCACGCAGTGGCACCCGAGGACGCTGACAACAGCGGACGAGTTTTAGCAGCGTCCTTATAAAACGTCCCGATGTCACATGACTTTCTTCAACTGTCATGCATCGGACTTTCTGCTATTACCACGAAATCATCGTGATTAGAAGGAACAAGCCTTAAAACGTATTTGCTTAAAACCCAGGTTTCACTCTATGTTAAAAGTTAAAATCCCCCCTTCTCTGAATTGTTTAAAATGAAATATGCAATTTAAATTATTTTACGTTTATTTAAGCATTGTAGGTATTTTTCACTGAGGTTTTTCTCTAAACCTCAGAAAAACAATTTCAGTGGCTTGAAAGTCACCCTGTGTATTTCTGCGCACCACAGGCCACTTGTGCCGCCGCCTGAAAACACGCACACGTCGATGAGAGCATTGCCCTTCCTGTGAGCCAATCCCTCGGAGTAACACACTGGTTGGCATCAATAAACTCTGTAAAGCGAGAACCAAATCCAAAACGGCTATGAGTTTGAGGGCTTGTCGGGCAGCCTCCTGCTCCGGAGAGACGGAAACTTGCGCACTGAACAGCCCTCCGAGCTCCCGGCAGCTCCCTCTCCGACCTCCTGAGCGCATTTCGTATGCACAGAGGGGCTGCCGCAGGGAGTGCGGGGGAGGACGAAGCCCGGTCACCGCAGGCCAGCGGGCACAAGGCCGGTGTGAGCCGCCGGACCTGGACTCCGGGCCTGCGACCCACGCCCACGGAGATCCTGGGAGCGGCTGGCCAGGAAGATGGGCAGAAAGAAGGTGAACCAACGCTGGCCCCGCACTGTTACTCGTGTAGCCCTAAGTGCGTTTTCTTCCATGCCATCCACGTGTCCGTCCCTCTTAGCAGCTCAGTGGGACCCAGCCGCCACCCGAAGCCCAGACTAGCCGTGGCTGCACACTCTGGACCATCTTTTGTCCCAAGGGTTTGGTTTGGAAATTCGTGGAATTTCCCCCAGAGCCACTGAGGGACGCTCTCTTCCAAGTATCCTATAACACCATCTGGTCTGAAAAGGCTGAAGACTATTGCTCAGGCTCCTGTGCTGCATGCAGGTCCCTGCGACCTGCCCACCACCCACGGAGCCTGTGTCCCAGTGCCCGGAGCAGAGAGTGAGCCACCCGACCCCCACGCGGGCTGGCAGAGGCCTCCAGCCTGCTGCCTTCTGGCTGCAGGAGGTCCGGGCACCTTGGCAGCAGGCGATTCCCCAAAAGATACCACGAATGAGACGGACAGAGGAGGCTCTCCATTCCAAGGCTTGTAAATGCTTTTTTTTTGTACGGGGGATGGAACTCGAGTCCTTGAATTTTCGGGGCAGGCACTGGAACCACTGAGCTAAATCCCCAGCCCTAAAGCTTGTAAATTCTAAGCCCTGTGTTCACATTTCATGCTTTTGTCATTATTTATAATATTGCAATTAACATCTTTTTTTCACAGGGCATTGCTAAGTGGCTTGGACTAATTCACTGGGGTAGCTTTTAGGGTGAAGTGCTAAAGAAAGAAGATTGGGTTCAACTTTTAGATTCTTGCAAAATTTCTCTGTAAATAAAAATAACTCCCAGAATAAGAAATTGTCAATTTCATCGTATCAGTTTGTGCTTTCTGCATCTTACTGAAAATACTTAGTTTGGTAAAGGTTGCACCTAACACTTTGTGTACACTGAAATGTGTCAACTGGTGAAGTTATTATACATTATAGGTTTATGTGTTATGAAATGAACGGATACATAGGATTACTAAAACAGATAGTGAATGTTTAAATTAAAAATTACCACAGTAAAAGACATATTGACATTGACCCTTCTCAAAATACTCTGTTTTGAACACACTTATGCCATCGTTCTTGCTACTTTCTAAAACAACTCTAGAAGTGCTCTCGCCTGAGTGTTGTTGAGAGGTATGATCAAAAATATGGTGAATGCTGCATCTGCACATGAGCTAATGGGGAAGGCAGCTTGTAAACATAACACTGTGAGTCCTCATCTACGAGGGGTCACTGGATCGAGTGCTGTGGAAATTCTGCCTCTTTCTCAAGGACAAAATTGTCCATGACAGGTAAATATCTGTAATCTTCAGGACATTTGGTTGGGCAGCAACAAGAGAACAAGGAAAGACACTCATGACTTTCAAAATTGCTTGAGAATGTGTCAAGAAGGATGGCATGAATGTGTTAAAGGGGGGAGGGTATTCTGAAGGGACTGGAGGTGCTGCATCATACCGTAATAATTTTGTAAATTTCAAACATTCCCTTACTGTCTGATCATAGCTCAGGTGTGTGTGCGGCACAGATACCATTTGCTCTCTGTGATGTGTGGCTTGTGTAAATGCATGG
>NW_022900930.1:52663704-52775999 GCF_012274545.1 Fukomys damarensis | reverse complement strand
CTGGACGGCTCTCGAGTGGGTGACTTCCCAAATCGGCCTGGACAGGGGCGGAACTGGTGAGGGTCACCTCCCTGGGCAGAAAGAAGGTGAACCAACGCTGGCCCCGCACTGTTACTCGTGTAGCCCTAAGTGCGTTTTCTTCCATGCCATCCACGTGTCCGTCCCTCTTAGCAGCTCAGTGGGACCCAGCCGCCACCCGAAGCCCAGACTAGCCGTGGCTGCACACTCTGGACCATCTTTTGTCCCAAGGGTTTGGTTTGGAAATTCGTGGAATTTCCCCCAGAGCCACTGAGGGACGCTCTCTTCCAAGTATCCTATAACACCATCTGGTCTGAAAAGGCTGAAGACTATTGCTCAGGCTCCTGTGCTGCATGCAGGTCCCTGCGACCTGCCCACCACCCACGGAGCCTGTGTCCCAGTGCCCGGAGCAGAGAGTGAGCCACCCGACCCCCACGCGGGCTGGCAGAGGCCTCCAGCCTGCTGCCTTCTGGCTGCAGGAGGTCCGGGCACCTTGGCAGCAGGCGATTCCCCAAAAGATACCACGAATGAGACGGACAGAGGAGGCTCTCCATTCCAAGGCTTGTAAATGCTTTTTTTTTGTACGGGGGATGGAACTCGAGTCCTTGAATTTTCGGGGCAGGCACTGGAACCACTGAGCTAAATCCCCAGCCCTAAAGCTTGTAAATTCTAAGCCCTGTGTTCACATTTCATGCTTTTGTCATTATTTATAATATTGCAATTAACATCTTTTTTTCACAGGGCATTGCTAAGTGGCTTGGACTAATTCACTGGGGTAGCTTTTAGGGTGAAGTGCTAAAGAAAGAAGATTGGGTTCAACTTTTAGATTCTTGCAAAATTTCTCTGTAAATAAAAATAACTCCCAGAATAAGAAATTGTCAATTTCATCGTATCAGTTTGTGCTTTCTGCATCTTACTGAAAATACTTAGTTTGGTAAAGGTTGCACCTAACACTTTGTGTACACTGAAATGTGTCAACTGGTGAAGTTATTATACATTATAGGTTTATGTGTTATGAAATGAACGGATACATAGGATTACTAAAACAGATAGTGAATGTTTAAATTAAAAATTACCACAGTAAAAGACATATTGACATTGACCCTTCTCAAAATACTCTGTTTTGAACACACTTATGCCATCGTTCTTGCTACTTTCTAAAACAACTCTAGAAGTGCTCTCGCCTGAGTGTTGTTGAGAGGTATGATCAAAAATATGGTGAATGCTGCATCTGCACATGAGCTAATGGGGAAGGCAGCTTGTAAACATAACACTGTGAGTCCTCATCTACGAGGGGTCACTGGATCGAGTGCTGTGGAAATTCTGCCTCTTTCTCAAGGACAAAATTGTCCATGACAGGTAAATATCTGTAATCTTCAGGACATTTGGTTGGGCAGCAACAAGAGAACAAGGAAAGACACTCATGACTTTCAAAATTGCTTGAGAATGTGTCAAGAAGGATGGCATGAATGTGTTAAAGGGGGGAGGGTATTCTGAAGGGACTGGAGGTGCTGCATCATACCGTAATAATTTTGTAAATTTCAAACATTCCCTTACTGTCTGATCATAGCTCAGGTGTGTGTGCGGCACAGATACCATTTGCTCTCTGTGATGTGTGGCTTGTGTAAATGCATGGATCACTTCCGTAAAGGCATCTGTGTGTGCAAGCATGCATGCATGTGTGTGTTTCCCATTCTTTACATGAATGAGAGGGGTCAAATTCAAACCCACGGTCTGTCTGTTCACCTGTGCTCAGGCTGCCCATTGCCATTACAGAAACCCACTATGGGTAGAACACTGACCCCTTGTTCCCAAAGAAGAGTGGGGCTGCAAACCAGGTGTTTACTCTGGCAGGTGTCCAGTGACAGGTGAGGCCTTTCTCCAGGTTAGAGCTCCAAAGGTGCAGGCTGGCAAAGGGGCCCCAAGACTGTCAGCACCACTCAGGAGGGTGCTCCAGACAACAGTGTCACAAGTTCCTCTCTGGCCTCTGAGAATGCAGTGGCACATACTTCCTCTGCGTGGGAGGTTCTCCCTGCAGTGTTCCGAAGCCAGACACTTCAGGGGTTGGTGGGACAGAGCTGTCTGGGGTTCATCTCTCTCCTACCTGCTTTATTGATGTTTCTCTCAAAAGATCATCCATCCTCATCACTGGAAACTCTACTGCATCTCGATGGCTTGTAGCAAGACACCTAGGTATTTACTTGATTGTTTATGGATTATAAATTCACAAAAGCAAGGGCAGAGCACAGAGCCTTTAAGTGTAGGCAAAAAAATGGAAATGAAATGAATCCATAAACAAACGTGGTCCAAGCAGGTGGCGTTCCAGTTACACGAAGTGGAGTTCATTGTGCTCCTTGAGGCGACCAAGCTGCCAGGAGCTGAGCCTCACCCTGGGCTTGGTCCCTGTGCCTCTGAAGTCCTTAGGCTTCATGTCACAACAGGGAACACTTTCTTCTTCTCCTTTTATTTTACTGCATGGTTTAAAAACAGTTTTTCTCCTAAAGTCTGTTTTCTTTGATTAGGAAGGAACAACTGAAAGTACATTGATGATGTTTATAGTTACATAACCAAGACCAATGTGCTGCCAGTTGTGTGTTCGGTGCTAGTAACCCGTTTTACACACCCAAAGCAACTCCGTGCCAAAACAAATAAATAAATAAGCACACAAGTGAGTGAATGAATAAGTGAATGAGTAATAAGTAAAGGCTGTGAAGTGGAACGCGGTCTCACATGAGATTGGGCGAATCATTCTGCCCGTGTAAACCTCGAGGGAACTGCCCCACAAAAGAGGGCTCACGTTCCGGCTGTGGGAACAGATGCCCCTGTTAATCCCAAGTTCCTTCTCCAGGGTGGGGTTCTGAGAAAGAGGTGAGCATCGCTGCTGGGTGCCCGACCCTAGGTGTCCGTGTGGCCATCGTGCCTCCGCGGGGTTTAAACAAAGCCTTTCGGTGTAGATTCCCATGCCAGGACATCGGCTGGAAAGCTGTTCGCCTCTGCCGGGAGAACTGCAGCAGTAAGTGGCCTCGTGTTTACAAACTTCAGACACAGCATCAGGGCTGAATGGAGGCCCCATGACCGGGGGAGGGGAGGGCAAGGGGCAGGAGCTTGCTGGTCCCCAGCCTTCCTTCCACCTGGTCTCCCGCCCTGTTCCCCTTTCTTCTGTTTTTTCTCACCATATCCACGTCTCAAAATCCTCACACAAAAATTTCATGACAAGCTTTCCTGATCTCTTACGCCAAAATGATGTTTTAACTTCTCTGACATTACAACCAGAGAGCATACTTGTCTTAGGAGGCTTATTGACTTCTTTCATTCTCCTACTCCAGGCCCTACTAGGCTGCATCCAGCCACACCCTGGACCACTGGCAGAGAACGCTACACCCTCCTTCTGGCCTGTGCACCCTTCAGGACCAGCCCAGAAACCCAAACCAGAATGCTAAGAACTCTCACCAAGGGAAGAAATATGTACAGGTTTTCGTCTGTTGTTGGTGTTGTTTTAATGTTTCACATCCTCCCCAAATTACTTTGGATGGTATGGGTTTGACTTAAGAGAAACTACCTTGAGAAAAACTCACAGGTAATTCTCTTTAACAAGTTTGCATTCTGTGTTTAGAACATCAAACAATTTTATTACTCTGGGACTCTGGCATAAAATCTCCGTTTAAATTTTATTTTCAAATTTAGTGCTAAGAAAAATTTGCCACTCTTGAGAGAAGTTTGGAAGGCTTTCTCCCTGCTTCTGAATGTGTGGTAAATTACTAGCTTTCTCTTCTTGCCATAGATGCTTAGAAATTAAAAATTAAATATTAATTTTTGTCTCTACCATTCAATCTCCGCTTATTGCAAATTAATGTGCTCCTACTGACTTCTGTTTTAAATTTTTTAATATATTGCTGTACGTTTTAAACAAGTCACTGGGAAAAATCAATTATGGGTAATTTTGCTTTTTATTGAAAGAATGGTAATGGGGCCCTAATTTCCCTGCATCACCACTGAGACACCTGCTTGGAGCTCACCTCTCTCCTAACTCCATCTCTGACAGGGCTCTGAAGCAAGTGCTAAGCACAGTGGAGCAAATCTGACATCCATGGGAGCCTCCCACAGGATGCCGGGGACCAGCACGCCCTGCCCCACAGGCTTCCTGTCCATGGAGGAAACAGCCGTGCAGGTGGGCTTGGAGCCCAGTGAGTTGCCTCACTGTGGGGAAACCCCACACCCTGCCACTTCCCAGCCCAGTTGCTACGCTCTCTGCACGTATATTTTGTACACACGTATAATTTTTACATCTCATTTATAAAATATTCATACTTCATGGATTTATTCCCCATATTCTTTCTTGCTTTCTGTTCTCTTGGAGCCTACCTACTAATAAAGGCACTATTGCAAGAAACCCAGGAATGTGTCTGTAATTTAAATATTTCTGTGCATTCTACAGATGCTCCTGGAACAAACACATGTGGATTTGGCAAGGGGATTAAAAAATGCAGCTCCTCCTAGGGCCTAATAAATAGTCTGAGGCACATTTGGGAGGAGTCATTTGTATGAAGTGTGGCCGCAGGTCAGTACCGCTCACCTTCCTGGCAGTGGCACAGCAACTGGGCTCTCCTCCCTCTAAGGGACCCTGACACAGATGGGAGATGCTCCCGACCCTGGCCCAGCCATGCTTGGTGCTGATTCTCTCCTCCTGCGTGTGGTGCTGTCTGTGGCTGGCTCTCCCCAGGCCCCTTCCCGTGTCTCCTCGGCTGTGCTGAAAGGACAGAACTGCAGGAACAGCCGCAGATGGGGAGACGGTGTCCCACATGCAATCACCTGCCTGCCACAGGTTCCAGTGCTCTTAATTAAACTGTCTCCCGGAAGTGGGTGCTTTATGAAAATTACAAAAGGGGAAGACAGTTAAGAAGCCACCCAATAGCTGGGCACAGGAAGTCCCTGCCAGATGTGCACAGCAGCAGCAGAGCAAAACCCAGTCATGTGCAGAGCCCTGCTAGGCCTGGCTGCTCAGCCCATCTGACAGCACCAGTCAGATTTACGCCCAGCAGACAAGGACAAGTACAGCCATATCTTAACAGTTCATGGTACTTTTTAGGTTGGAAAATTTAGGATCTTTTCTATTTTGAGAGTAGATTGGGTGGTGCTCTGATTTGTTCTGGACATTAGCACTGGAGGAGCCAAGCAGGTATCATTATGTCTCCCTGCCACCACAGGGTGCGGCAGAATGATGAATGAATGACAACAGAGGCATCAGAGTGGCTGGGGAGGCTACATGGGGGACGCAACAGGTGTGACCAGCAAGGCACATCTGTACCTGGGGCCCAGGGTGGGGTGGCTGTTCTCCTTTGAAAGCTCCTGTCTTTCCAGAATTTGTTTGTTGAAGTCATCAAGCTAGAGGTGAGTCCACTGGTGGGTACAGCACTCCTACCCTTGAACCGGCTTCCAAACACTCCAGGCCTGCAGGGGACACCCAGCTCTCCTTCAAGGCAGGGCACAGGACAGGGTGCAATCACAAACCGGAAGAGGGTGCTCAACAAGCATGTAATGACCACCAGCATGGTCTCTGACTTCCGACCTCCAGAGCTGAGAACCACAAGTCCAGGCTAAGTTCCCCAGCCCATCACAAGCCATCAGAGCAGCTTAGCTGGCTGAGGACAGTGTGGGAGAAGCACCAACACTCTAGGGTCTGTTCACCCTCTAGGAAACTGCAAATAAACCCAGGGATCAGAAAAATACAGCCCAGAAGGACTTGCCTTCCCTACTGAGAACCACAGTCAATGCCCACTCTTTGGGAGTTTAACATTAGAAATGGGCAGAACAGCCCACAGGTGCTGCAACCTGTGCGTTGCCATGGGGATGGTGTGGTTATTTTAATCAACAGGCATGCCAAAATCAGACTGCTTCCTAATTGGTCACTATAATTGGTTATAGAAAATGGGTCTCATATTCATGCAGCATTTCCTAACACACGATTAAAGTGTCAGCCCTTCACCTGCTGGAGAGCTGAGTGTTCTTTCCACACTGCTGGCTGGCGTGTGTGGGAACTTAGTCACGGGGAAACGTGAGTTTGCATTGCCCTTGGACTGTGCCGTCAGGCTCCTCACACTGTGGTCAGCACACATCAGGACGCAGTCCAGGGCTACTCCGCATTTCCACACCCCATGCAGGGCTGGCTATGAGGGTGCGTTTCCCGTCTGGGGTCGGGACCTGGAGATCACTCGTTTTACATACACCTCTGCTGAAGCACTGGGTCTGAAGTGTCTCCTTCTGCTTCCTCCGCCTGCACTTGCCCACAGCATTGTGTTTTGGGCCTGTTTCCCATCCAAAATTTCCACTTTTGGCTAATTTGTTTTGGTTTTGAGGCCCCAATAAGCCTGCTCTTCTGAATTTTGAAGGGTTGCATTGCCTTGCCTCTGTCAAATGACAATGTGCTATACCATCCCTCCCTGCCCAGTTCAGATGTCTGAAGGAGTCGGTGCCCTCTACTGGCCTGGAGTTTTCCTCCATGGAATGGTTGCCCTGGACTGGGGCTCAGAGCAGAGGTGCACAGTGTCAGCTGCCCCATAAGGCCTCACCCACCTCAGATCGCAGGGAGAGACTTTTCCATCCTGTGACCCTGTCCTTGGTCCCAGAGCATCATGGACTCCCTCTGAGGAATGAGCGGGCTGCTGGCCCTGGCTTCCCTGTGAACCCACACTTGTGACCTCACGCTGGACTGTCCCTGCACTGGAACTGTCCTGGCATTGTGCCTTCACTGTGAGTTATGTCAGGCTGCCCTGCCTGAGACTGGGAGGATTCCTGGGCGAGGCACAGAACCGGGGCCAGAGAGCTCCTTCAGCGGGGACACACAACTTTGCTCACCTGCGTCTCTCGAAGCTGCATTCCCCAGCATGTGACACGAGGGCTCACTTTCACTTTGACGAACCGAGCTGGTGTTGTTTGCCTTGTATTGCATCTTAGGATCTCTCTTGTCGCAATTTCTCTTTGATTCCAAGAGCTCCCCAGAGGGAAGAGGAAGACTCATCTGGGATTCCTTCTCCCCTGCAGTCAATCACGGAGAAACTCTGAGCTTGCCTGTGTGTGCCCTGAGAGGCCAGGAGAGCCTCCTAGAGCCACCTTTCCAGGGGCCAGCAAAGCAAAGAATGCCAGCATTCAAAGGCAGGACTTCCTTTCCATAAACCTGTGAGAGCAACCACGATCTCATCTCCCAGTTGGAGAGCTCAGGCTTGAACATAAGCTCAGCCCATGAGCTGCGTGGTGCTGAGAAAAGTATGAAATCATCTTTCAGCACCTCGGTTTCCTCATCTGAAAAATGGGCATAATGATTGTGCAGACACCAGGGGTTAATGATGGGATCAAACAAGGCTCACTAATGATATCGGACCTCTTAGCTAAGTGTAATAAAAAAATGGCTAAGTCTACTATTCCCCATTTCCCGTTAAAGCAACAAAAAGTATAGAGCTAGAGTTTCAATTTAAAAAAAATGCCAAGAATTTTTCAGTGGCAGAAAGGATTTCTTTGAGGAGGACTTCAGGGCTTTAATATACATACACACACACAGCACTCGTGGCACACTCAGATTTGGATGCACATGTGTGTTGCATGAACCTATACACGGGTACTGCTGCTTGTGTTCACATGCAAACAGGTGCACCTCATGCTGAAGGAGAAGCCGAACCAGTCAGATGATGTTTCAAAGCTAGGTTAAGTCTTTAGTGACACAGATGAGAATTCAAGGAGCACTCAGGGAGCCCCAGTAAGGGAGATGTCACTGTTTCCACGGGGTGCCCTGCCCACGTTTTTCTTGCAGTGCTCATGTGCTTAGCTTCCACAGCGTTGTAGCGGTTCTGTCCCTTAGGCGGCCCTTGCCATGGAAAATTCCTCCACGAATCTTGTTTCTGGATGGAGTGTGATAGCTGTACACAGAGTTGCCTGTCCCTTCTCACTGACTGTGGTAAATTATAAGGTACCTAGAAAGCACTGGCATGTTATAAATCAAAGTTTCATTTTGTGTGTTAGAAAATCCGGCTACCACATACGTGAAAGATCGGCTGAGAGCAAATGGTTCTTAAAGCGCTCATAGCTATTTCTTTCATCAGGGCTGCACGATACAGTCTTCTTTTTACAAGAAAATAAGTGGGCGGGGGATTTAGCTCAGTGGCACTGCGCCTGCCTTGCAAGTGAAAGGTCCGGAGTTCAGTCCCCGGTACAGAAGGAAGGGAAGGGAAGGAAGAAGGAAAGGAAGGAAATGCGCCTGCCGCAAGTGAAAGGTCCGGAGTTCAGTCCCCGGTACAGAAGGAAGGGAAGGGAAGGAAGAAGGAAAGGAAGGAAACAAGCACACATGTACCTTCTTGTCTGGCCTCACACACAAGCCGCGCACTTTGCAATAGAATCACTGCTGGAAACCATCCCTGCACAGGCCTGGATGGTCAGGGACGCTGGGACAGGACCCTGCCTGCCCGGTGGCTTCTTGGTCGGGGCCGTCCGGCCTACTGCATGAGGGCGGCCACCTCCTCCACTATCTCCAGCCTCTCAAAGCTCAGCCGGCACAGCAAGGGTTTCCATCTCCTAAAATCAATGCCTCCCTCCGCGCTGAGACGGTGCGCTGGCTCTGCCTCGCCACTGATTATTTTTCTTTCCCAAGTCGCCATCCTCTCTGGAACTGAAGATTTTGAACCATTTGCCTTAGCCTGAGGTGCTTATTTTGTTCCCACTCTGGAATAACAGGCCGCTCCTAGGATTCTCGCCAGAGGTTAGGCCCGGCCCTCACCGCAGCTCGGCAGTTTCTTGCACTCTGACTCCTACTGCATCGCCTCACCTAGACACCCAAATGGAGGCTCCCACGGCGGGAGCTCACTGTGCCTTGTCCGCAGTGCCAGGGAGCCACCCTGCGCCCTGCTGCCCACCGCGGGACCACCACTGGGCGGAGCCGGGAGAAGGCCCTTCCCTTCCTGCAGCTCAGTGCTTCTGCACTTTCTCTCCCTCCCCCGTCTGCAGGGTTTCGTGCGTTTTCAAGGGTGGTGCTCACCAGCGGGTCCCAGAGCTCAACTCCCCTGGGCCCTGTCAGTGTCCTGCTTACCCTGAGTGTGAGCGCTGGGCTGCCCCCGGGCGGCCACTTCCAGGCCTCGCCCTCACCTTACCCCCTCTGTGCCGGGGGCCTCCCGGGCCTGCTCATGGAGCTGTGCACCTGTCTCACTTTCCGGCCCACCCAGCATACCAGAACACCGTGATTCTCCTGAAGACTTGCTGCATTCTATCCGCAAACGAAAGTGCACAATGAACATTGTATCAGGAGAAACCAACTGTTCGAGTTTTATTAAGGGCTCGCCTGCAAAGTGTCCCTTTTACCATGCTGGCAGGACAGGACAGTGCACTGCTCTCTCACACGTCGCAGGGATCTCTCATGTTTTCCCACACCTGTGGTGCTGAATTTCACACGTGTGTGCCTAAACTGTCCCACACCTATCACCGTCCATAGGCCTTCAGTTCTCACGGACTGTTGGAATTCCCACTCTTCCGTCAAATGCTCTGTGACGACCTCACCGAGAATCCCTTCCCCGTTCTCTGAGGCCCATCCATGGGTTCCCTCCATGCCCAGCACAGAGAAAGAAAGCAGCCCGAGACTCTATAAGAAGGAAGCTCACCCGGGAGCTGCAATGTGTTGTTCAGAGTGGGAGAAAACCTTTGCCAGAGCTCCAGCCGGGCAGCCCCTTGCTACTGTCCTACTGCAGCAAAAGCACCCACCTAAACATTGGTCCAAACATCCACTACCTTCTGGCCCCCAAGAAACGCTTTTGCCCATGGAGCATCTTTGACTGGGCCTTGAGGTGTCTCCCTGAACAGCTGGACAACAGAGCCTGAGGAAACTGAGCAAAGGACCTTGCTCAAACTTCTAACTCCATGTTCTCAGGAAGAGCTAAGAGGATTTTATTTTTGTCATGCAGCTGATGGAAGGCAGATGTTAATGCTCTTGAACCTGTAAGAAAGCTGTTGAAACATTGCAATTTTTTCTTTTTCTCTTGATTCCCTCCTTCTCACTCATGAGCCCTAACACAGAGTTGCTCCAGCAGATCAAACTAGATTTCCTGAATACAGGTGATTCTCCAAGGCTCACGTCAGAAAATCCATGTCCAACCTGATGTCCCTGGATCAGCTCTATAAAGGCCCTGCAGCCCACCACAACTGCTCTGCTTTTAAATGAAAACTAACATGTTTTTGTCGAATTCTAAAATAGCATAATTACCCAAACAGCAGGTACTTTTCAAGGAAACTTGAAAATACTCATAATAATGAGTTATGGATTTAGTTCAGCTGTTGTCAAATATATGCCTGGCTCCCAGACCCTTTCTCTACTCCAAACCTGGCCCACCGGCCAGACAGAGTGGGGACTTGGGACCCACTACACAACCACTTGCACAATTGGTGTTTGGAGAAACATTCCAGGTGGTTCAGCACACACCAGAGCTTGTGAGAACTTTCTAACCATACAGATACAGTCTGCCCGCTGTATGCACAGGTTCTGTGTCCAAGGAATCAATCAACCATGGATCAAGATGCTCAGAATAACACTGAATTTCTCTGTGCAGAGTTTTATTCTGGCCACTATTTCTGCAACAATATGGTGTAACGGTGATTTGCACAACGTCACATTTGAGTTAGGCATCATGAGGAACCCTGAGAAGGCCTGTAGGGTATGGGAAGAGGGGCGAGGTTACACACAAAACCCAAGCCATTATCTGCAGGGGCCCTGGAACCAAAAGCCTTGGGCTCCAAGGGGCACTGGGTCCACTTCAGGGTAAATCCTACTGTTTTACAATTCCTTTTTACTAAGTGATTTGCTTTCACAATGTGATGCTGTGAACCTGTCAAGCATTTGGATTTTTGCTCATGGAACTGAGTGGCAACCTGACAACATTGTTGAATACTAAAACTATTTAGTATGATCAATTATATTGACCAAAAAACTACCCTCTGGCATTTAGGTTCTAATTTTCCTTTAAAGTGGTATGTCCTCCTATGTATTTTCACACACATTCATAGTAAATTGAAAATAAATGCTTTAAAAGGTCAGCATAGAAGTAGAAATGTTTTTAAAATTCAAAGCATTTGAAGACTGTTTGCCAAAAATAAACTTTTAAAACTAGATACAAGTTAAAAAATGTTTTGCAGAAGCAGTTCCTTCTTCCTCGTTGATGAGAGAGCTGAGTGGTCCAGGGCAGGAATCGGGGCCTCTCCGCAGTACGGTTTCTTGGACCAAAAAGCCCACACCACGGTAGAAATGTGCGGAACGCTGCAGGCACCACGCCCAGAGCTTCTCGCATCCCCATTCCCTCTGCTCCGAGTTGCAGTCCTCTGGGTCATGACAGGATTGATTGCTTCCACGCCCGCCGCGATCAGAGGCTTTGACAACAAACCAGCCCACCGTTACTCACAAGGTGCAAAACCCAGGTCTAAGTCAGAAAGAGGGGACACCAAGAAGGACACCGGCCTGGTCCACACTAGTCCTACAGCGCTAGACCCAGGGAGCCCCTGCTTCTGTCCCAGCCAACAAATGGGATGGCTCGGGATGGGTTACTTGCTGTGTTTGAGATGCAGCCTCTCATCGAAAACTTAAGGAAACTTCTTCGATGCTGATGGAAGTAAAGACCTTTATAATACACAGTATACATTTATTGAGAAGTGACGCTGCGATTCTCCTCTGGCACTCGTGGGCAAGGATACAGGCGCTTCACTGGATAACGTTGGAAGGTGGGGAGCTCACGTCCCAGGTACCGGGACACAGGGAGGGCCATGGAGCTTACTTGGCAGGCGCCTGTCCAGCAAAGCCTGCCAAGTTGTCGGACAGGAATTGGGCCACACAAAGTTACTCTCTTCTCCTAAACAATCCTCCACAAAAGTGGGGGATCTTTCAGAAAAAAGAACAAACTAGATATTCGGGGCTCAAAAGGAAGCTTTCAATGATGAGAACAAAATGCAGACTAGGAGCACTTGCTGTACAAATGGGCTATTTGAGGAGTATGAGTTTTGAGTCCTCACTGGAGCAGAAGTGCATGCGTGCCCTGTGTAAGAGGCTGTGTCTTGTCAGCTATTATTTTGCCATTGTTTTCTGGGTGAAGGAATGGCCACATACAAAAATAGAGAGATTTGACCAAAAAGCATAGGTATTCAGACTTGGGGGAAAGAAATTCCAATCCCTAAAAGGGAGATCTTTTTATTGCCTATAAATTGAATAATTTACTGAAATGTATTTTTAAACAAAATGGGGATAAGTGATGGGAAATACACAAGACTGCTCACTGTGTTAGCTGATGTCTTCACAATAGCTCCATTCTTGTTATTCACCCTGATTTTAGAAGACTCGTGGAGTCCTTTTTATACCCATGCCCTAAATGTACCTGTCCAGTGAGTGCTGAGTTGATGACATGGCTTCTGGTTGATCAGGCTGAGCGGGAAATGCACAGCGCGGACCTGGGGAGACCACACGCAGCAATGGCGCTGGCTCAGAAGGAGCAGGAGTCCGCATGCGGGGGCCTTGGGCCCAGGTGGAGGCTGGCAGATGTCACCTTCCAGGCTTAAAGTCCGCTAAGAAACGAGATCTCCACATATTGCAAGGAAAGAAAAGCAGCTGCCCCCGTGTTTGAATCCTTTGCCTCTTGCTAGTGGCCATGTGCCATTTTCCTCACCTAGGAAATGTGCTTCGTCACCTTTCTACGCGGCAGTAAAGGGCATTACCTGTGTTTGCCTGGAGCGCAGCAAATAGCACATGCTAGGGTTCAAAACAACTGCCGTAAAGTGCATTCCATAGACTGTTTGGGCAAGTGTATTTGGGTTAAAAGGAGAGTTTAGGATGAGGCTGTAACAACATGTGATCTATGATCTTCGTCCTCTAAGCAGCATGCAGAGGTTCAGGGCTAAGGAGAAGGCATGCAGAAATGTGTGTGCGTAAATATAAATCTGTAATATTTTCTTGTCGGTTATGTTCCTCCCATAAAAGTGTTTCAATGTATACTTCACAAAATGTATGAAATACAATGGTTCAGAATTCAACCTGGAAACGGAAAGTATGGGGGAACAAGCCTGACCCTTCCGTGTGTGCTGCTAGGGCTGCCATGCAGGGTCTCCGTGGCCCGGAAGATGCCCTGGCTTTTCCCAAGTGATGTGGCCAGACCGCCCTGACGACATGAAGCCAGTCAAGGTCCCAGACGAAGAAAGCCTGGACACAAAGACAGGTTGTGGAGGCCAAGTGGACAGAACCGAGGCAATGTAGATCCATGGAGGGACCCAGGAAACTGAAACACTCAGGGCATGGCTGCAGCTCGTTCACAGCCTGTGTCAGCGCCCAGTGGCCGGTTTGTTGGCTATGTTCTGGCTGTTCACAACATGAGCATCAGAGGGAGCTGGCGTGAGAACGGGCAGCAGCTCACAGAGCAACAGGAAAGCGCTAAGCAGAGGGGCTGCTGCCACGCTGCGCATGCAGTGCAAATCGCCAATCAAGGGACCTGCAGGACAGAGGTGTGGACGGCACCGAGCCCTTACAGGGTCCTCCGAAGCTCCCTTGGCTTCTCTAGCTCCTTTGGAGCCCTGGAAAAGCCACTGGTTGGGTTGATTTAAGGTGAAATTGTGCGGGGTTAACGGGAGCACAACACAGGGAGCGCCTCTGTGTCCATCCTCTTTGTCCCGTGGACTGTAGGTGGCACGGCAGGGGGGAGTTATGCTGCGCAGGAGAGAAAAACCTGCAGCCTCCAGTCCTCTAAGAGGAAGCCCCCTCTTCGCATGGCAGGCAGCGCCAGTCCAGATGGGCCCAGAAGCACCTGCCTTTGTCAATGCCAAGGCTCCCCAGGGCGGGGGCTCTGACGGTGACGCGGAAGTGCTCTCCCTTCCCCATACCCGGACTGCTCACTGAATCAGGTTAACATCAAGGGGAGAAGGGGGATTCCCACGAGGAGGCGCACAGCTCAGCAAACGCACAGGGGTTCAGTGTGGAGATGAAGACAGACTGGTTGAGGGCAGACTAAGGAGGAGGCGGGCGCGGGGAGGTATGGGGGTCTGCAGGAGGACTCTGCCTCGATGGCCAGAGCATGTGCAGCCACCTGTGTTCAGGACATGTTTACAATGCATCTGCTGTTCTTCCTTTCCTTTCCTTGACTCAGCGGTAGGTGGGCTGATTGTGCTTGTTACTGGAGCGTGTACTCTAAAGACAGTAAATGCTTCCTCCTTTGTTTTCTGCACAAAGTAACCTCAATCCCTTCAACTGTCATGTCTTAATTTAGAAATCATAGTAGGTAATACTGGAATAAAATAAAATTTCTTCTTTTTGATATTTCCAGAGTTATAAATTATAGGCCACAGAATCAAATCATTTCAGACGAAAAGAAGAATAAGTGGCTGGATCTGCTGCAACATGTTTCTTTCTCCTTAATTGCAAGAAAAAGCGTAATTACTAGCCTTTGCTGCATAGTGAATGGGAACTGTCGCTCTCAGTCAGGAGAAGGTACTGACAGGAAGCCAACCTACATGAAATTAAATCTCATTAGTTAAAAAATCAGTCTCATCGGATATACATTCAGACCGTCAGGTTTTCATCACGAACCCTCTCCTCATGTAATATACACATGACGTCATGTGCTGTATTTAGGCTGCCTCCACTGTAGCCATGGCAACTCTCACACAAAACGTAGCTGAGTTGTTCATTTCACTCCAAATTTAATGAATATAAAGCTAATCCTATTGTTGTTCTTAGCAATTCTCCAAGTAGCTTCTGAAAGAGCTCTTGCTTCTATATTCTGTCTTTTAAAAGCAGATTATTAGAAAATTACATGTGTGGTGTTCTCTGTCCCCTCCTGGCCAACAACACAGGCCCCGCTTCACAGAACAACCCATGATTGAGAGGGAGGTCGTGTCTCCCCACAGTGCTCCTTCACATTTTTCTTGCAATTCCAGGATGGGTAAGACTGTTAAATATAGCAATTTGGGCCATTAAGCATTTCAGAGACTGTCACTAAAATTATGGTAAAATAATAGTTTTTAAGATAGGCCACATTATGTACATTTGTGTAAATCTTAAAAGGGTGCTTCCATTATCCTGCTTTGCATTTTAAATGGGCTCCCTGAGACCTTCCTGGGGGGCAGGAAGATGGGTTCCCTCGTTCCTCTTCCATGAAGAACAAGTGACAGCTAAGAGATCTACTGAAAAGTAATCCTAGGTACAACCATGACCAGACATCTGTCTGTAATTATGATAAGTACTAAATGTCACCAACGTCAAGAAAAATGAAAATAAAAACAGTGAACCACTCCCAGGTCCCTACTGCACTGATGCAGCATGGGATTGCTCCCGCTGGGCATCTCCAAGCTGGGGCCCTGGACACTACACCCTGTCCTGGGAGAAGCTAGAGCCCAGTCTGCACCTGCAAAGAAGTGCTTCTCCACCTGCTACTGCGCTCAGACCTAGTCGGCACAGGAGGTCACGATGAGGAGAGGCCCCAAGTCTGCACGATGCCCCAGCTCTGCTGAGCTCACAGGGCTCTACCATCTCCTGTCCTTGTTCTCTGCAGGGGCCTCCCCTGTGCTCTTGGGTGGAACAGTAAGTGACAGTGGGAAGGGATCTTCTGGGCTTGTCCGGAACAGAACACAGCATAAGTCATAAGAGGGCAAGAACGCCCATGGCCCTGTATCTTTGGCTCTGCAAAGAGAGCATGTCTGGCCAACAGGGGCAGAAAGCACACGAGGGCCCACCATCTTCTTTGGATAACACCTGGGAAACTAAAGTGACCTGAAAGAAGCCTTCCTTCCTTCCTCCCTCCCTCCCTGCCTTCCTTCCTTCCTTCCTCCTTCCCTCCCTCCCTCCCTCCCTTCCTTCCTTTCTTCCTTCCTTCCTTCTAGTCTGAACCCAGATGCAGGATTCTGGGATCCACCTTTCAGGCAACCCTGGTGATCCTGTTTGTGTGACAGTAATCTGCTGCTACTCCCCTCAGCAGTACACACAGATCTCCTCCTTCGGGACCCCAAGGCACATCACACACCTGTGGGGGTTCATTGTGAAAGCTTTTCATGGAGCCAGAGTGAGACTGAGCAGTAGGGATGGAGGTTAGGTGAGAAATCAGTGGAGATGGGAGAAGAAATGGGCAAAATTAAGTAAAATAGTGTCCTCTAAGCCCTACTGGCCCATGCAGTAAGAGTCAGCGGACTGAAGGAACTTGGCCTACAGAGCAGGAGGTCCTCATGTACGGGAAGGAGCCACCCATCCCCAGCTTTCAGCGTTTGTTGCATTTTTTTGGCATTTCTAATTTTCATTTCAGACTTTGCCTTGCCATCCACAGCCTGTTCATCTCTTTCTTCCACAAACTAAGTTTGTTTATCAAAATCCATTACTAGATTTCAAAAACACCCACTTATTTGCCTCCACGTTGCAAGCTCTCTCACCAGGCTGACATCAGAGACCGCAGTGCACACCCATCACGTACAGGGTGTGCACAAATATGGCCCTTAACATTAGTCATGTGGTCCCTGAGAAAACCTGTCATCCACTTTCTGCTTCAGGAATTTTGTAAAATTAAGGAACAGCATTTTAAAGTTAGATGTATGTAGATTAGGCACTCAGTAGATGTATAATGAATTCGTTTTTAAAAGATAGGTTTAACTCAGCCTCTCTTTATGCAAACAGACTTGCACAAAGTTGTGAGATTATTTATGGAAGAAACCAGGATGGAATGCAGGTCAATCCTCCGACTCTCAGGAAGATATTGTTCACAAATGACTTTGATAACAAATGGCAGACGCTCCAGTGATTCAGCTGTATAATGTAAGCACACAGGTCTACGTGCCAGCCTGAAAGTATCATTCAAGGCGAATCCATTAAAGCAAGGTCCCTGGAGACAGAGGTGTGCTGTGTTTTCTTTCTCTAGTTGGAGTATCATTCATCATAAACACAGCAAAACCCAAGGAAGGAGAGAATCTATCCTTGAGTACAAACTCTCTGCTGCGGGCCTTGCTTGACCTTTGAAAAATAAAACTCAATTCCCTTCCATTATACTTCTCAATCGGCACACTTATGCTTACTATTTAACCTCTGTACCAAAATGAAAACTCCAATCCCTGGAAATCTTTACAACCACTCTTTTCATTTTCTCACCTACCTACACAGAGATAGCTCACCTTTTCTCTGTCATCCTCCCCAGCTTGAGTTTTCCTATGGCCTATTTTTTTCAGTCAAGATCTTCAGTATAAAACGGAAGCAGTTTCAAAGTACCAAAAACAAAACAGAAGTTCAACTCGTAACAACTGAATTAATCAGAGACACAATTTAAGTCTTTAGAGACCTTTTTTTTTGTTTGTTTTAACTGTCCCATTTGAACTATACTCGCCGCCAACACAGCCAACGTTGCCCCCGAGCCAATGCCTCCGGAATAAAAATAACTCCACAGTCTGAAAACCATGTCGTGGTGAATCTGGCCCAGGCCAAATCCAGAACTGCCACTGTCCCTTAGCTGCCACCCTCTGCGTTGCTTTCAGAATCCAGACGTTAAGTGGAATAAGTTCAAATGCGCAGGTAACTTCTCCAGCACCAAGTACCAACACAAAGGCAAACTTGAAATTTGAAATGGGTCATACAAGAGGTGTCAAGTCTGGGACACTCATGCTGAGAAGAGGATGCCGCAGGGAAACAACTGACCAAGCCCACTGTGCCTGCGCCACACGATGTTACCCCAGAGACCCCACCTGTCACCCAACTTACCATATGGATGGTGCTTCTGTCCCGCTGATCTCCAGGAAATCGTACCCCTCCTCCAGCTGGAAGTCAGTGAAGACCAGAGCAATGGTGTCCCCAGGCTCAGCAAGGATGGTCCAGGTGCAGTCTGCGTTGTTCTCGTACTCTGAGGGGAAGTGTGGGCTCGAGATGGTGCTGCTGGTTCCCCTCAGCGTCCCTCCACATGCGCCTTCAGCTGCAGGGACAGAAGGGGGCAGAACTGAGACTCAGGACGCTTGCTGGGTTGAGGCTGCGCTGCGTGTCCCTATCAGCCAGGGACAAATACACTCTAACCCAACGTGCAGGCGATCAGGAAAAGAACGCCTCTGCTCTGTTCATTCAGTTCTCCAAAAAGGCTCACAGAAGATTAGGAGTTGAGTTGCATTGTTAACTGAATGGTCCTTATAGGAAAGAGTGGAGTTGGGGTTTTCTAGGACTGGGTTAAAGATAAATAAATTGAATAAACCTGAAATGTAGGGCACTCTGTTAGTCTTAAGAAAGTATAAATCTTTTTGTAGGGGCATGAGGTGGACAAGATTGAAATATAGATTTACTTAGTAGTAATTCAATTACATATGAAAGTAAATATACAGCAAATTTGCCATGTGAAAATGTGTATGGTGACATTTACATACATGACTATTTCATACATACATACATGATCAGTAACATACCACAAACACTTTCCTAATGTTTACAGTTTATACTTCTCTCTGATTTCATTTAATACTCTAAATTTAAGTTCTCGCTGTACAAGACCAGTTGCAAAGCAAAACAAGTTGTAACAAATGAATAAATATGAAGATGAAATGTCACTGAAGAGTGAATTTAGAAGTTATCAGAATCCAATGCTAAGGTTGGATGATTGGTGAGAGGTTTTAAGTTAAATCCAACTTCTAAGACTGCATAACTCCTGTGTAATCTGACTTGTTGGCACACAATGCCTTCCGAGGGTTTAGAGTGGAAAATTTGATACAGATTCATTCTAAATTGTTGCAACAACTCCTGACACACTCAGCTACCTCATCTTTGACAAAGAAGCCAAACACTCTCACTGCAGGAAAGACAGCCTCTTTAATATATGCTGTTGGAAAAACTGGATTTCAAATTGTCAAAGATTAAAATTAGACCCCTATCTTTCACAATGCACTAAACTAAAATCCATGTGGATTAAAGATAGAAATATAAGAACAAAAACACTAAACTTGCTGGCAGATAGGTAGAATTCTTGAAGATTTCAGCATAGGGAAAGAATTTACGAACAATTCTTCAGTAGCACAGGAACTAGCACGGAGAATCAACAACTGGGATCTCATCTTTTAAAAAATCTTCTTCACTGCCAGAGAAATCACAAGCAGAGCTAAGAGACAACACATAATGTGGGAAAAAATTTTTTACCAGCAGTTCCTTGGATAAAGGTCTACTACTTCCCCCCCAAACATAAAGACTCAATTTAAAAATGGGCATCTAAAATGAACAGACATTTCTCAGACTAAGAAGTAAAAGCAGAAAATAAACATATGAATGATGTTTAATATCACTGGTCATTTGAGAGATGCAGATAAAAACAACACTGCGATTCCATCTCTCCCCAGAAAGAATGGCTGCTATCAAGAAATCAACCAATAACAAATGCTGGTGGTGTTAGGGCGAGAAAGGAACACTTGTTCATTGTTCTTGGGAGTGCAGACTGGTGCAACCACTGTGGAAATCAACATGGAGATACCTCAAACAACTAAGATTAGAAATCCCATTTGACCAAGGTATTCCTTTGCTGGGTATCTTCCCAAAAGAATTAAAAGAATCATACCACAGCAATATATGCTAACCCATATTTATAGTGGCACCGTGAGCAATAGCTAAAATTTGGAAACAGCCCTATTGCCCATCAACTGGAGATTGGAGAAAGAAGATACGTTTTTTTGTTTTTATATAAAGTGTAGTACTACTCAGCCATAAAGAATGAGAAACTAGAGAGAGTTATAGCTAAGTGGATGCACACTGAGGCCATACTCAAGTGAAATTTATAAATTACCCATGTATAAATACTGAATAGTTTCTCTGGTGTGAAAAAATAGAAGTGTAAATAAGGATCAAAATGTGTAATTGATATTATGTAATAGGAAGAAAAGGTCTAAAAGAGTAGAGGAAGTGGGAGGGGTAGGGGAAAGGTAAAAAGGAAAAAGAAAAAATATGTGAAAAGTAAAAACGTGGAAACAATGTCTTTGTAAACATGAAGGGTGGAGGGAGTGAAGGGAGGGCTGAGGAATGGGGAAAAATGAGAACTAAGACCTGTCATGTAAACGTACAAGGTCCCAGTGATGAATGTAACTGTGTTGTATATCTAAAATGTACCAATAAATTTAATAAAGATAAAAATAAAATAGAAACACACTCTGCAAGGCCATGTACACATTGAGGAACTGTGTGTGACTTAGAGGGCTGTGACACTGGCTCTCTGTGAAGTATGGTGAAGCACAGAATATGTCTCTAAAACAAGCAGCTCCCCGGGATTCTTGTGGGAAAACCTCTCAGTGAGCACCAGCGGAGAGGTCATGCTGGAGCCGAGTGGCCCCGGCCAGCGGCACCCCTGAGAGACGCGGGGCCCCTTCAGCCCTGTGTTCTGCCCTGTGGAGGCTGCCGGCCGGATCTAGGGGCTGGTGCCATCCTCCACCGTGGCCCGGACAGTGGTGACCAGGGTGCAAGATTGCTTCATAATTTCAAAAGCTGTCACCTGACAGAGGACTCTGGGCCTCGCCGCACGGCCTCAACTCCCAACAGTGTGTCCACTTTCCATAATCACCCCATAGTGGTCCAACTGAATCCTCTCCTCTCCCTGCCGTGTCCACACCCAGAGTCTCAGAGCTTACACCCCTTAGGCCCCCACACACCTACATGTCCCTCCACTTCACTGCCTGCGTGAGCAGGTCATGAGGGCCACGGCCACGGGGCGATGGCAGACCCTGGCTCAGGGGCTCCACAGTGCCCTGACACCAGGGAAGGTTTCATGGCAACCGAGCTGGCAGTAGGACCAGATGATGCAAAGGCAAAAATAACAGAAAATAAAAGCAGTGGAAGTGAACACTGAAGTAAGTTGACAGAGGAGAACAACTGCACTTTCCCCTGCTGTGTTTCCTTTGGGAGAGACTGCGCTGTCCAGAGGGCATTTTAACAGGCACCGCGTCTGGACTGAGGCCAGTGAGACAGATGCCCATGTAGCGCCAGCCCTTGCCGCCCTTCACACGGAAGCCCAGAAAGCACCATCTCGGCGATCTGGCTGGCCGGTTTGGGTGCTAGATGTGTAAAATCCATGTATGTACATACTCTGCAGCACTCGTTTTGATGAAAACTGAAGCGGCAGAGAATCCTACTCAGTTCGTAGTGCGAGTGTTGTGAAGCAATGGTCATGCCAGCAGAGGTTTGTCTGCCAGGACTTCCTGCCTCTTCAGTGCCTCACGATTTTGTAAGACATTTTACTACCTACACTGCAATGTTTTCCACATCTAAAGACATGACAGCATTTGAAGAAATCCTAGTCATCTGTGATTTTCACTGAGTAACATGCGTTCAAATATAAATCAGCCTGTCTCATGTTTAGACTTAGCCATAGCTGCATAATTTTTAAATCATGCAACACAGTGAACACTTTTTGGAGCACGATTTACCTCGAGACTAATTAATTTTAATTAATTACTCAATTAATTAATTTCTGAAACCTTATGTAGTTATCAGTTTATCTTCCAGGACAGCTGCCAAAGATATTGCAATATATTTTCCCCAAATATCACTAAATGTAAAACTCTGTGCTGATCAGAAACTGATGCTTATACCTTCATAATTTAGAGTGTTCTAAGGAAAGAAGGCATCATTTCACAAAATAAACTGAAATACTTAATTAGAATGTAAAAAATGTTAGGACATCTTGTATAAACTAGCTATACATAAATAAGCATGTTTTAAGGTATAAAATAATGGATGAATTAACATAATAAGAGATAATGCAACTAACTCAAGTAAACAAATATATGAAGCATACTCCTGAAACAATAATTTATTTGTTTTGTTTTGTTTTTCTGGTACTGGGTATTGCACTGAGGACTTTATGCTCTCAAGGCAGCAGTGGCCCCACTGAGCTAAATCCCCAGCCCCAAAGTAGAAGAATTTAAAGTGAGCCAGTCTATCTATGTGATGTCATTTCAAAGCAAATATATATTAGCATTTAAAACACACAAGGAATATTTGCAACATCACAGGAAAGGGATATTATTTATAATTATCATAGATACTCAAATTAAAATAATAGTAGAACATCATCTAAAATCCGTTACAAAGTGAAAATGTAAGATAGCCAAGAGCAAAATTTAAGCTATTTCATGTCCCTCATTTCACTGTGTATTAATGGCTCCAACCGGAGGGAGAATGGCTGTGTTTGCATATTTTGGTGGATTACCATGTTTTCAGTCTTCTACTTGAGGAATGTGTTCAGAGTCTGCGTTCTATGCTATCTCATTTATGTGGACTGACTTAGTCATTTCAAAAATGTATGGGAAATCTTTGTAACTTTCTCAATTGCACAGTTGTTAAAAGTAAATTTTTCATTATTTAAAGGGAAACTGATCCATCGACTGAGAGACTAAGCAGCACAATATTGTGATCAATTAAACAACATTAGAACAAGTTAATACGGACACTGGACTGCACAGCAAGAGTGTGTGATACATACTGTGTAGATCAGCAAAGGGTGTGGCATCCAGGTTCACACACATGTGAGACTGAGCTAAGAATAGAGATCACAGGAAGTGTAGAAACTTAAAATAGTCCTATTATGTGATTTTAAAATCTTTCAATTTTTATCAATAAATAGCCTAGTGAGTAAAAACTTCCCTCAATCAATGAATGAAAGTCATGAGTATAAAAATAAAGGAAGAGTGATATTTTGGGGATGTTTGTTTTACAGTTGATACTTCTCTTTGTCTTAAAATCATGGGTAAATAAGAGAGAAAAAGCAACATCTATAGTTACCCACATATGCAGATAAAGATTTCACAATATTTTATTTCCTTCAAATGAAACAGAATAAATCAGGACAAACTCATGAATAATTATCAGAGATTATATTATGATTTATGTTGCTCACATCTTCTAGAGAACCCAAGAATATACCATTTTTCAGTTTTTCACTGGGGTTGGTGCTTCACTCCTATAATCTGAGCTACTATGGAGGCTGAGGAAGGAGGGCTGTGATGTGTAAGTTCAAGTCCACGCTAGGCAGCTCTACCGCAAAAGAAGAGAAGTGTGGGGGATGCGGACGTTTCTCGGAGGTGGAGGGCTCGCCTGTTCTGCAGACGGAGGCCCTGGGCCAGCACCGCGGACAGCTCCCGGTCCTGGTCTACTGGAGCTGTCGGCTCTGATTTCCTCCATAAAGAGATGACTAGGACAGCGGGCCTGTCTGTCACGGAGCAGGACCGGTGAGGCTTGGGAAGCCTGACCGTAGCTGCATGTGGAGAGAGGGTGGGGAGCTCAGCCCCATCACCGAGTCTGCTGGCCACGGGAGCCACAGGGCCTGGGGCTCCACCCTGGGAGCCACCATGACCAAGGAGGGGTGGAAATTGGTAGATACTGTGCTTTCCTGTGCTCAGTGGACATTTCTAATGCATCATTCACAGACTATCAGGAAAGCTCCAGAATGGCTCTGTACCTGTTGCCCATGGAGTAAACCACACACACACTGCCCTTCACCAGCAGTCTTCACTTTCTGCCTTACTCCCCGTTTCCACGTTCTGTGTCCCAACTCTCCTCCCAGACACCCTGGTTCTGTCCACATCTGGGTCTCAGCGTCCCCTTGAGGTAGGGACCAGAATAGTACAGACAGGTACTGATCGTATGTGTCTGTACATTAACTTGTTTCAATGTTCCATGCTCTGAGTGCCTTGTGATGCTCGGTCCCCAGCAGGCCAGTCATGACACAAGCAGCTCCTGAACACCTAATGGTACCCCGCTCCCATCTCAAGGTACAGGAGCTCCCCTCTAGTCACCACAGTGAGAACACCACCTAGAGAATGGAAGGATGCTTGCAAACCACATATTGGACAAGGTTTTGACATCCAGGATGTAAGAAATCCAAAAACTCAATCACAAATTATAAGCTGATTAAAATGGGCAATACATTTAATAGACATTTCTCAAAAGAAGATCTAAAAAATGGACAGAAGATATATGAAAAATGCTTACCACAAATCAGGGAAATGTGACTGAAAACCACCGTGAAATATCACTCCACTCCACTCCCGGAAGAATGGCTAGTATCAAAAACTAACGATAACAAGTACTGAGAGAATGGAGAAAAGGGAGCCCTGCACATTGTCGTTAACATGTAAATCCGTACATCCATTATGGAATACACAGAGGTTCCTCCAAAATTAAAAACAGAACTACCACGTGATTCCATAACCCATCTAATGCATGTGTATCCAGGAAGTGAGGAAGTCCAGGGACATCGGACCCCCTGGCAAAGTGCAGCACTCTTCACAGAGCTGAGCAATGGAGACTGTGGGTGTCCCTCAGTGGGAGAATGGGCGAAGAAGATGCAGCATGTGTGCAGCATGGGAAAGAATGGAATTCTATCCTCTGTGACAACACAGACAGACTCACTATGTTAGGATCATTGAAAATCATGCTTGGAAATGAAATCGGCCAGACACAGAGTCAACTCCCTGCACGATTTCACTCTTAGGCAGACTGTGCCAAAACTGACTTTGCAGGCTGGTGGCATGCAGAGTGGCAGGGGTGGTGGGCAGAGACCGGGAGGTTGGCCATGGGATGCCAAGTTACAGGGAGGGGAGTCAGGGTGGGCTGAATACAGATAACAGTAATGTATACATTGAAAAGCTAGGAGAAAGGATCTGAGTTTTTCTACCATCGAGGTTTGATACATGTTTGGGAAAACAGGTAGACAGTAAAACACTGAAATATGTATACATATATCTCACAGTATCCTAATGAAATGTGTAATGTTAGGTTTTTATGTATCACTTTAAAAAGTAAATATATGTAAAAGGTAATTATATATTAAAAGGTAAATACCTAAAAGGTATATGTGCATATCAGCTAAGGCTCAGATCCCAGCTTCTCAGCTTTGGCGCCTTTGACATTTAGGGACACACATTCTTTGTGCAGATGGTTGTCATGGGTTGAACAGGAAGCCAAATAGCGTCCTAGGCTCTGACCGATTGTAGCCAGGAATCTCTCCCAAATGAGGTGACCACGATGTTCACAGACATTCTCACTTGCTCTGGGGACAGCAGCACTTCTAGCTGCGAAGAACTTGCCCAGCTGAATGCAAGTCACTCTCCTCCCCGATCTGGGTGGCAACCGGCCTCAAAGCCTTCGGAGTAACTATTAGCGAAACCCTACTGAAATTCTATAGTCATCTTTTTTTAAGCCAAGCTTAATTGTTTACTGAAACTTTAGCTTATTTAACTGATAAAAATATAGGCATTATATCTATGGTATCCTTCCTAAATCTGTTTACATAAAGCACCTGAAGGAAATAGAATCCTTGAAATTTATTTGAAAATGGTTTCTATTTTTGGTATTTTTTTCTTGGTACATATACATATCACATCTTGGCACTTTTACTTAATTCATAGGTGTTAATAAATGATGAAAATACATAATATGTTCAGACTTTAATATTAAGTTCATTGTATTGGTGGGAATTTAAAATTTGGAATGTGAAAATATGGGTATCTATCTAAATAAAATACTATCATTTATTTACTAATTACGCAGTACAAAAATAAACTTAGTTTCAAACTACTGGCTAAATATTCGACAATAGCAGTTAGGATTCAGCAGTTCCCAAAATAGGAGCAATCTGTCCAGTATACAGTCCGATCACTGAGTTTTGTAAAATCTGAGCCCGGGGACTCCAAGTGGACGAGTTGGATGCTCCGATACCAAAACAGCAGGGAGGCATTGGCTCCCCTGGTGTTGCTATTTCAGCAGTTACTTTTTAATATATTTCCTATATTGAATTTTTACAAAGTCTTGCATTTGCAGGAAAGGTTGCACAGCTAAGCAGAGTTTGAATGGCTTTGAGTTAATCCAAGGAATAGATAAGATATTTAATAAAGATGTATTTGAATCTACTGATTTTTCTGAGCAGGGAGCATGGTTCTACACATAAGCAGCAATCAGAGTGCAGTGGGTTGCTTTGTCCCTTGGGGAAATTCAAACTTGTAAAAACAGTTTTATCCTCAACTTTAAAATGTATCCTTTGCCTGGATGCAAAATTTACTAGGAATTTATGCTACAGACAGAATTCAGAATTCAGAATAAAATGTGATCTAGGAGTGCAAGTGAAAATCTGAAACTCCCTCATATGTAGCAACAAATGCATCATTAAACAGGGCACAGCCCCACTGTGCAGTGCCCTCAGCCCACAGGTTTTCCACGCAGGGATGGCTCAGCTCTTAGGAACTCCTGCGTGGCTACATCCATACAGTGCAGAACAGAAGATTGGGTGCCGAGCCTCCCAACAATTTTCAAACTGCTGGGAAAATATCCAGGAAAATACGGATGGCACCACGCACCGAATATCGCGTTTGGTTTGCAAAGCTGGGAGTCACTGCTCCACACCCGTCATGTAAATGCCGTGCAGAGTATCAGTGCGGGCGAAAGCCCAGAGTGCACTGTCCGGGTTTGAACCAAGCGATGCCACATGCTCTGGCGGCTCTTTCGTAAAGTTCTGGCGTCTCGGTCCCTCCTTCCCGTTCCGTATGCATGGAAATGAGCGTGGTGCCCCGGTGAGCTTCGGGGAAGTGTGGGGAGAACCACGGCAGAGTCCTTGTTCGTGTGCAGGGTCCTCTCACACAGTGGGTCACCGAGGCCCGAGTAGTGGCTTTGGCTCCCTGAGCCTTTCAGATGCCCCCATGGGGGATGGGGCCCCTGAGCCTCTGCCCCTGTGGGGACAGTGTGGGATCCGCACGAGGCGTGGCTGCTGTCTCGAAGCTGCCAGGATGCAGAAAGTGGCCAAGGGGACTGGTACTGAGCACGAGGTAAAATTCACCAGCACTTTCTTCAAACTGGCAAAGCCGGGCCACTGTATAACCATTTACAGAGTGCTTGCTGGCATGCTATCATATGTGCTATCACACGTGTTAACATTCACAATGCTATCACACGTGCTATCATACATGTTAACATTCACACATGCAATCACACGTGCTATCACACACATTAACATTCACAATGCTATCACAATGCTATCACACACGTAAACATTCAAAATGCTATCACACGTGCTATCATACATGTTAACATTCACACAATGCTATCACACGTGCTATCAGACATGTTGAAATTCTCTCTTTCCCAGGTCTCTGCTCTGCTTTCTCAGGAGTGGAAAACAGGCGTCCTCAGCAGGGTCGGGGCCAGCACACAGCCGCCCTTCCGGGGCTCCCTCCCCTCAGGCTCCAGGGGTGGAGTCCTGCACCTCCTCCACCATCCCGGTCCCTCTGCTCTCGTGGCAGCAGCTGTGTTCTCAGCCTGCCTCCACCATGTGTCCTCGTGCCTCCTCCTTCACGGCGGTCACTGCCGGAAGCCCTGGTCTCGGGGTGCACTGCGTCCTTCTGCTTCTCCTCCACACAAAGACCCGCACGTCTCTCTTTTCCAAACCTCTAACCTGACCGCCCTAACTCAAACTCCAAGTCTGTTACAAATGACAGACTTCTCACCTTCTTCCTTTACTGCAGGTAAACAGCACACAATGCGACACATATAGAAATTAAGGTTGCAAAAATGTAAATAATATTCCTAAGATTGTTCTCTTAGGAAATTTCTAAACAGAGGAAACAAAAGCAACAGTACAGGTACACAGGCACTAATTACAGCATAGGAGACAGTCATGGTGTGGAATAACCAGAAGACAGAGCTAATATGACCGTGCTATTGAGAATAAAATGATGCCAAGTGACACTGAAACTGTAATGTAGCACTGGTCTAATCAGGAGACCATCAGTGCAGTGCCATGAGCCCTGAGAGCGGAGCTGGCACCTGCGCTCCCGCTGCCCGCCGAGCTCCGCAGGGGCAGGAACTGCAGGACCAGGTGGCAATGAAGGACATGGAGCAGCCCCAGCACACCACTGAGCCTCCCCCAGCACTGTGAGGTCCACTTTAACAGGACCTTGAGCTTTGCAAGAAAGTAGCTTGCCTGAGACCTCTGCAAAGCTGGAACTTGAAGGATAAGGTCCTCCCTGCACCCTGCAGCCTGTCCTGAAGAAAGGCACACACTGGCACCGCACACTCTTTCTGGCACTAGATGATGGGCACATTGGACTTCATAGCTTCAAACCTAACCTGATGCCTGCCTAGAGTAGAATTCTGAACAGGACCAAAGAGTAACCCACAAAAATGAGAATAAGTGGCAGAGAAATATAAGATTAGTTGCTAAACCTCTTACAAGTTTGTATTTGATGACAAAACATACATTACTTAGTAGAAAGCCTGAGAATAGGGAGATGCGAACAATAGAGACCAGGCTTAGTATAATCTAAAACTGAGACTAGTTTTTCAAACTATTGCTTAAATTTCGATAAGATTTCGATTGCGGTTGTTTATTGCTCAGGATGCAAAAACAGTGCTTTAAATTAAATTGTCTAAAACTACTCCAAGTTAGCATAAAGCCAAGTCCCTACATGAATCCTGTCCCAGTCAGTCTTGCTCTGCTGGCTGGGTCCCATTGTGACAGTCACTTATGATCCCTCTGTGTCAGGACTGCTCTAACTGAGCTGAAGAAACAGTCGTGTTAAATGCGGCAGTGTATAGACCCATCAAGGCAAGCCGGCTCTTCCTGCCCCCCAGCTCCCACCCTTCACTGCCAGCAAAACATCTGCCACCAGAAATCCTGGACTGCAGCCTCATCAAGGATTGACAAGTGACATATTTTCATCTGCAGCCAAATTATGTAAGGTTCACCAATTAAAGGGATTTGCAGCTTTGGGTGGCTGTAAGTGGAGGCTGCGTGTACAGTGTCCAGCAGGTTTAATAAAGGCATCTCCGGTGCTGCTTCTGGGGGACCCTGCACTCTTCCAAGAACACACAACTGTCCTACGATGGATAAAAGTAGTCAATCCCGAAAAAAATAAATAAAAACAGCTGGCACATCCCTTATTCCCCCAAACTGCCATGTAACAGTGAGAGCGTGTTTTGACAAAGTTAGGTGAATATTTACCCTAAATGTGTGTGTTTAGACAGAAGCTAGAGGAGAACGTGATTGAGGGAGCAGCCTTGGCTTCCGGGAATGAGCCGTGTGCTGCTCCTGCATGATTTGTGGATCCCGCTCCTGGTCAGGGTGAGCGGAGACCACGACAACAGCATCAGCACACCCTCCTGTCCCTGGCCCAGAGAGGAGCCAGACAGGGGGCAGGTGACAGCCGGAAGCCAGAGAGGTGTGGCACTAGTGTGGGCACAATGCCCGACCAGGAGAGCTTGAGACTCCTCCACGTGACCTCTGGGTATGGATACGAACCCTGCCCTGGGCATCACCATGGACCACACCTGCACGTGTGCAAAGATCGCAGACACACCTGGCACGCAGGTGACATGGTCAATCAGAGGCAGGGCCCTCTGCAGAGCAGACCACCACGTGTAAGCACATCTGGGAGGCAGAGCTGGAGGGCGGGCCTGTGTGTCGGAGAGCCTGGTGGGGATGTGTGCCCTCCCTGTGGGCGGACACTGCAATGGAGGGCCGGGCGAACAACAGGCCGGGCAAGGCCACGTTCCCTCCCTGGAGGTAGGACTTCTCCTCCTGCACTTGCACAGCAGAAGCCAGGTTCTCCAGGGCTCTGATTAAACTCAGACCAAGCGTTTCACCATGCAGTCCCCTGGGACCTTTGGCTCTGGACAGCATGCAAACCACCTGTGCTGGGTCTTCTAGGCGACTCCCCCAGTAAGTGCCCCTCACACATCTGTAGATGCTTCCGTCTGCTACTGCATATTCCGTATCCCCCTATGGGTCCTTTCTGGAGACCTCTGACCCCAGGGTTTGGGCCTGACATCTTTTCACTTTCGAGTCATCCAGGTACCTAAAAAAGACTTCTGTGCCTAAAAGTAGGAAATGCATGCAAAGCAACTGATCGAAAGTCAAATGCCCCAGACACTCAGTAGATATTTTGAGACTCCCTATTGCCTCTGCTGTTTCTGTGCACAGCTGACCCTAGGGCCCCGAGCCCACCTCTGACCTCTGCCCAGAGCAGGAGGGAAGCAGCCCAAGGATTTGGGAATGGGGGAGCCGAGTGTATGAAGGGGAAAAGGTGGGATGCAGTGACTCCAAAGAAAGCCTTCCCCGGGGGCGGCTTCTGCATGGTGTGACCGAAAATGTGGTGAGTATTTAAATTCTAACAGCATGGCTGCAGTACAAGGCACATGGCCATTGATCTTCCTCAAAATACTTCCCTCGCCACCAGCACGCACATCCCAGTGTGCCTGTCACACCCTGGTGCAGCTCTGGAGTGCTGCGCCTGCCCAGAGTGGATTTAGCTGTCATTCCTGCCTAGGTGCCCTGAGTTGAGGCCAGACTTTTACCTCACATGGCCATTTTGGCTTTGGGGAAGAGGTTGTGTGGTATCAGGTCCAGTGGATAAGGTGAAGGAGGTGTTTTTAAGAGCTTGACCTTCTGTTGGATGGCACTGCGAAGTAGCACTCACCACACTTTCTATCACTACCTTATAAAGACCCGCAAGCCTGCGCCCCTGTCCAGGGCCCAAAGGCTTATGCTTTCTCAAGAGGGATATTTGTGTTCTTCAGACCCACACGTTTGCTTCATGATTCCCAGTTAGGCTCCTTTAAACATCTCTATTATTTCCTTTTTGAATCTTTCGATATTGTCTTAGAATGTGTCTATGGTACATAATACACACTGTGCTTTGAGGGTAAAAGTATCATACTTTGATCATTTTGATCTTTCTCCTCTCCTACAGTCCTCTCTACCCCTTTCCCTTCTCCATAATAACCACCTCTCTGTTTCCGGCCATCCCTCCTTCATTTCACTCTATAAGTTATTTATGTTTGGGGTTTCTTGTGCACGAGAGAACGTGTCATATTTAAGTGTCTGCACCTGCTTTTTTTTCACTTAACTTTATAGTCTCAAGTCCGTCCGTTTTCCACGAATCACTCAGATTCGTCCTTCATCCTGGCTGTGTAGATTTGCTCATAAACTAGAAGGAGATGGCATCGGTCACATGGGCCGTGGCAGGGACTCTGCTACCACCACACCCCCATGCAAATCGCTCTCCAGCTGCAGTGTGAATCTGGGGTCTCTCAGCCTCTGCCTCAGCCTCCAGCCGGAGCACCGGAAGTGAAAGCAGGAGTGCACGTGAAGCAAGCGCATCAAGGGTCTGACGCTCTGTGCGTCTGTGTCTAAATCTTCCTGTCCTTCCTTCCCCTTAGTGTCCCCAACTGCAGTGAGGGCTGCAGATTCTAGCTCACGAAGACCGACGTTAGTCCATTCAGGAGAAGCCATCCACTTCAAGACAGCCACTGAGTCTATGTCTCTGTAGTGTGACCTGATGTTTACGTGTGTGTCAGTCACGTTCCTGTCACTGGGACCAGTTGCCCAGAACCTTGAACTTAAAGGAGGTTGTTGCTGGGCTCACAGTTACAGTGGACCAGTCCACAGCCGGCGTGCTCCAAGGTGGATGACACTGAGGAGCAGCACAGCAGAGGAAAGCGCCTCACCTCAAGGCATCCAGAAAGCGGAGGAAGAAGGGGGCAGGGACAGAGTGCGCCTTCTGAGCCAGCCCTAGGGTCCCATCGGTTCCTCACAGACCCTGTCTTTGAACATGATATGGGGGACACTCCAGATCAAAGCCCTAGTGACGTGCATATATGTAAATACTGCACATGTGACTGCATCTTACTATGCCAGGCTAAGCAGACACAAATAACCTGAGACGGCCTTCTCCTATATCTGATATTTTCAGAATTTCACTGACAGGCTTTTTGCTAAGCGCCTCAGCTGCTTACCTAATGAATCTTCACAACTGTCAAACAGGGCAGTTTTTCCCCCTTGTAGGAACAAAAAAAGAAAGGAAAAAAAAAACCCCGGCAGTTTTGCATAGATAAGGACAGTGAGATAAGAGAGACCAGCAACTCAGGGAGATGGCAGAGCCCACTGACAGGGCTGGGGCTGGCTTCCCACACTGCTGTGCTCAACAACATGGTGCCCACCACAGCCCCCATCTGCCCATTGTCTGCCTTTGATGAGACTTCTAAAAGGGTTCATTCTAACTAACCCTGATGTCGACACTTAGAGCAACACCTTTTTATAACGTCTGTGTCTTCTGTGGCCGACGAGGCGTGGAGATTTGGGATGTGGCATCTGAGTCAGACCGCCTGGGTCTCAGCTTCACCTCCTCCACCTTCTGCCTGTGTGAGGGCCCCTAGTCTGCCATGCAATCTGAATATGGGGGAGAAGGCTGAGGAGGTCACCCAGCGAGCTGCTGGCAAGAGAAATCAGAGTTGCCTGGGACTAAACATTTACGTCTAAGTTAAGAGACTAACACAGAGGTTACTCGGGTCACTAACCTAATTTGTTTTACGATAGTGGTGAAGATGGCTGCTGTTGTGTTTGACACCCAATGTGATGCTTGTGATGAAAATTAAATTTTGTTGCATGCCTTTATTTGGGAACTGAATTGTTTGCGAACCTAGGCATTACTGTGTTAGGAAGGCCACTATCTAGGGCATTTCATGTATGAACCCATGTTTACAAAAATGACTACATATGGAATATATATATTTCCAGTAGAACTGGCAATAAAGGTGTTGGTTCAGTCTGACACAAATCTCATTGTTCACTTGCTATCTGTTATGTGTCTGTCTGCATTTGAATACCCCCAGTTCATCGGAAACCAAGAACATGGTTGGAAACACAGAGCAATGTTTTAGAAATCCTGGGGAATAGACTAAAGAATTAAAGAAAATAAATAGAAAAAAACACAGGAGAAATACTTCTGAACACTAGTATAGGCCAAGATGTTTTAGAAAAGATCCTGAAATCTCAGGAGAGCAATAAGTCTACAACAGAGTAAAGGGACAACTTCCTTTTGGACAACCCAACAATATCAGTAAGAAATACTTGAAAGCTTTTTGCATTATAAGTATTTAACATCTAGAACATAAAAAGAGCTCAAGCAATTTAACACCACGTAATAATACTAATCCACTTAAATGTGCAAGCGATCTGAAAAGTAGCCAAGAATTATATGAAAAGATGTCCAATATCATTAATCATCAGAGAAATGCAAATCAAAACCAGTGAGATCATCGTGCTCCAAATAGAATGACCACTATGAAGGTAAGAAATAACAAATGATCAGTACATCATGCTTCCTGAATCAGTAAGGATTCAGAGACAGGCAATGCTTGAACAATGTTTGTAGGAATGTAAGTTAGTAGAAGCACAGTGGGAAATGGCACGGAGATTCAAAAAAAAAAATGTTGAAATAGTTCTACCATATGATCTGCTGATCCCAATACTGGGATTTCCCAAAGGAAATGAAACCATTACATGACAGAGACACGTGCCCTTCCATGTTTATTGTAGAACCATTCACACCAGCCAGTAACTGGAATCAATATAGCTCTCCATTGTTGGATAAATTTATACAGAAAATAATCACACACACAGAGGAATATTATTCAACCATGGAAAATAATTGCTCTTTGCAGCAATATGTATGGAATTAAGAAATATTGTATTACATGAAATAAGTCAGACATGGAAAGACAAATACCACATGTTCTCTTTCATATTAAGGTGTTAAAAGTGGATTGGAATTTGCAGTGATGACTACCAGAGGCAGAAAAGGGTGTGGGGAAGGGGGAGAGGGGGAAGGAACGATGATGCCTAAGGAACAGTTACAAAGTAACACTTTCCGGTGTTGTGCAGTACTCAGAGAAGACTGTCATTCACAATAACTCGTGTATAATTTATGACTCTAGAAGAGAAAAGCTTAAAGGTGCCAAACATGATATAGTAGCAATGAGATAGAAATATTAATTATACCAATCTGATTGGCACGTATTTTATGCATGTATTGCCTTGTCACATTCTATTCCATAAATATGTACAAATAAAATAAACATAATTTCAGAGAGAGGAAAAGATAAAAGAAAACAATAAAGGGGGCTAGAGTGCAGGACGGGGCCTTGGTGGTTCCAAGGGCAGTGATGGCAAAGCAGAGAGTGACAGGGTGTGAGTTTAGGGGAGGCCCACGTGCTAAGCAAAAAGTCCAAGTTGAAGAAATAAATCACTGTCCTTCATAAAGAGTAGAGTTCATGCATACCAATGATTCAAATAGCTAAGATGCAGAAGATATCTGGGCCATTATGATGAAAGCAAAATATTCTTATGAATCAACAAGGACAAAATAAAGATGATTCAAATTTTAAGAAAGAGGAAGGCAGTCAGTGCCTAGATGGGCCACTTGTTGGCCAAGCTTGGCCGAGTTCACAGATGACCCAGCTCCCTGAATTCACTTGTGCAGCTCAGTTATGCTGGGCTCACAGGATGGGTGTGTGTGGCCAGAGGAACAGCACTGTACAATCGGCTCCTGTCTGCAAAACCCATGCTCTCTCTTCCTTCTCCATGGCAGGCAGCAGACTGGTGACATAGTCTGAAAGCCAGACACGGAAGAAGAAGCCTCCAGATTGTCACAGATAACAGAATGAACCACTTGTCGTGAATATTCATTCGGAATTTAACATGAACACACAATATTTGTGTCTGAGCCGGCTAATATCATATTATTGAAACAAGCAGAATGAAAAAGTCTTGGTCCAAATGTGAAACAAAAGTAATTACAGCTTTATTCTGAATGATGGAGGCAAAATAGAGTGCATCTGAACTCTTCCTTGAGTGACACAGGGATTGCAATGCTGGAATCCTAGAGGAGGATGTCTAATTATAGGCAGATACTTGGCTCTGCAGTGAATACTATTTACATTGTTAGAATACTGTGAATGTCTACTGCTCTTCAACTTCTTTATATGCAGCCTTTTGACAAATTAAGGAGAACTTCATTGTGATCAAAGGAAAAATATGAATGCTAACAGATTTGATATTACAAAATTCATACTACAGCTTGAGGGGACAGGGAGGGAGGGGAGAACACAGAGGCACAGTCTGAGCCTGAAGGCCAGAATCTTCACAGGGCAGAAAGGGAAGGCAAGAGATACTGCTCACATCATGGAGACAGGCCCAGATGACCAGCCCCACTCTTCATAAGTGTACAGATAAGATGCAGAAATCTAAGTCCTACTAGGAGAAGCAAGACCTTCCTACTTCTGGGACAAAATCAGTGATACCTGCAACTTGAAAGAAGAGAAGTTCGTTCTGGCTCATGGTTTCCACAGGTTTAGTCCATGGTAGGCTGTGTCCAAGACCAAGGCACCATCGTGGAAGCAAGCTCTGCGCCCCACAGCAAAGAGGATGCAAAGAGAGAAGTGAGCAGCTGGGGACAAGGACACACCCTTCCGAGTCACACTCATAGATGGCATTCACAGACATGCAGTTAATGTGCAGAGATCTAAGTAATACTGGGAGAAGCAGGTCATGCGATGCAAAAGTAATGCAACAGTAGTGTCATAAATGCACAGCAAGAAGTCACCTGAAAAGCTTAAATTGATCAAGCAAAGGAGAATCTGATAAACAGGTAAGACAGTGATGACAGAAAACCTCAGAAGGGACAGAATGCTACAGAGCCTGTAACATTGTGCATGTGCCAAAATTTATTCAATTTTGCCACATGACTGTTACTTAGATTGAACAAATTTTAGTAACGGTCAGATGTGACCATCAAAACTATATCCAGCATGTTTTGATACCCAATCAGAAGTTTAAAATTGCTGCCACTGAGTTTGGTTCCAGCAATAACCGTGCTCCCTCTCTGCCCCAAGGTGGCCTCAGATGCAAGCAAATTCTGACTTGAAAGGGTTCTGCACATTCACAAGACTCACATGTGCAGGCACGACTCACATGTGCTGGGCCTCTTTCAACAGGTGCTCCGTCCTGAGTGGACTCAGGCCATGCCAGAAAGCACCATGTGCAAGGGTGAATGGCTGGGTCAGGTTGCCCACCGCGCCCATCCAGGCCTTTAACTTGGGGAATCTCAGCTCCATAACAGCAACTAAGAGTCACTTTTTAAAGTGTAGTGTCAGAATCCAGAGTGTCCCAATATTGAAAGAACAAGGTGGGCAGGAGGTGGTCTGTGCACACAAGTGAAGCTGGCTCTTCAGTGGGGTGGGCTGAAGCCTTGTGTGACTGCAGGGCAGCTGTCCACGGTGTCTCTGGGAATGAAGCCTCAGTTTCTACAGCGTGCCATCGTTTATGTCCCCTAAATATCACTTTCTGGAGAATTAGGCTGCTGATGTAAGATCAGGCTAATACTGAAAAGGTAAGATCCAGAACTGGGAGGATGCAGGAAGGAGGGACAACTGAGGACCAAAAGGTGAGAGCCAAATTAATTTCCAGCCTTATCATAGATGCAGTGAGGGGAAAAAATCATACATCCCTGGGATTTCTTTGGATTAGACATTAGTTTTCTTAGGCAGGAGGATTTTCTCAACACAAACCCTCTCCACTTTTTTCTACCCTTCTTATATGATCTTGGCACCGGCCTGAAGATGCTGGGCTGCCTTTCACATTTCCCATTCAATAAGGTATCTTGTGTCTTTCAGTTTAGTCCTTTTTTCATCTATTGTTCTAGAACTATAAAGAACTAATGTTAATATACATGCTAATCCTTAATATTAGGATTTAATAATTACATAAGAAAAACCAAGTAGGAAGCCATGTACATCATGATCAAGAGCCTCACAAGCTCATAGTCCTGAGTTTGATTTCTGGGGCGGGGTGGCTACACATGTTCTGGAACTTTATCAAAAGACAGGTCTGTGACACTTTGTATCCGAATGTCCCTTGAGGACCTCAAACACTCACCACGTAGGCAGAGCTTCAGGAAGCTGCCTGCATGATGGGGGCTATGGCAGGTGCAAAGAGGAGGTCCACTGGGAGCGCGGCCTGGCAGGATTTCCCGCCTCCTCTCCGGCTCCCTCCCCTTCTTGCTTCCTGTCTGCCATGCCATCCTGCCTTGGAGCCAGCCAACTACAGACTGAAACATGAGCCAAAATAAAATGCTCCCAACTTCAGTTGCGGTGTCAGATATTTTGCCCCAGCTACAAGGGAAGCAAGTACCTAGCACGGACTGCTTTCCCCATACCTAGAACCAGGATGGCCTCTGACTCCTTTGACAAATTGGGGAAGAATACAGTGCCATTATCCAGGCCCTTGCCTTAAAAGCATGGCATCTGTGCCACATTCTGTTTTTTGGAACAGCCTTTGAACCCAAGTTTTCATGTTGCAAGGATCCCAGGGCCTTACAGAGAAGTCATCCGACAGGATGTAAGTCCACAGGTCCAGCTAAGGTCTCACCCCAAAGCTAGCACCAACTGCCAGCCATGAGAAAGGGCCACTTCCTGCACCATTTTTACCTTCCAACTGCTGGGTGCTCCCCCAAGTCAGAACTCTGACTCACAGTACTCTTCTCAATACCAAATTCTACTTCCCTCTATGCACCTATTCAACAACTTCATAAATCACCTACTGAATAAGCACATGCGCAGGCCGGACACTGCAAAAGCAACAGTGAAGATGTGGGCAGAACTGTGAAGTGGGGAATAGTAAAGCGTCATCTTGGAGAGTGCAATACAGGAGACCTGACCCACACCCAACCCCATAGTTCTTCACTTCAGGTAACTTGTGTTGCCTCTTCCCTTCAGTTAAAGACAGCAAATCCTGGACCTTGTCATCACCTGACCTTACGCAAGTGACTTGCTTGGCCAAAGGAAAGTGAACAAGTCACCGCCACATCAGAACAGAAGCTTCAAAAGGGCCTGTGAATTTCAATCTAGCTGCTCCCTCAAATATGTCAAGAAAATGGACAAATTCAAAGCAAGGATGGTTTCTTCCTTTGGGTCCCAGAATGAGATGATACACAACACAGAGTCACAGCCATGGACGATCGACGTGCAAGAAACAAGTATCTGCTGTCAGAAACTCAAGGTGTTTACAGTTGTAACAGATCAAAACAATGACCTAATTTCCTTTTAAAGAATAAAATTTAATGGCTTTTACTACCACCAATTCCACTCCTAGATTCTATACATTCTCGAGAAGACTGAAGACATTTCTGTTCATAGAAAAACTATATGAATATTCTTAATACAATTATTCTTAAGAGCAGACAAATAAAAAATCGCTCAAATGCCTATCAGCTAATGAACAAACAAAATTGGAATGCCCATGCAATGCAATATGATTTTTAATAAAAAGAAATGAAGTGTAGTGATCCTTGCTACATTGTTTGAAGCCTGAATACAGGAAGTCAAAGAAACCAGTCCCAAAAGTCAGTCTGTCTGGTTCATTTATGTGAAATGCCCAGAACAGGCAAATCTATGAAGATAGGAAGGCTTATGGTTACCTAGGGAAAGGAGATGGAGAAATGGCATGGTGGCTTACTGATGACGGATACAGCATTTCTTTATGCACACAGAACTGGCCAAGTAGGGTCAAGTTTTACGGAAGTTTCTTGATTATAATTCCATACCAGAAAGCACATAGTGTTTGTGTGTATGATATTTTTATTTATTGGAAATATAAGAGCATATGCACTATAGAATATATGCACTTCTTACAATACTTTTTTAAATCATAAAACACTGAAGTACTGCTGACAAGAAGTGAGATTATTTGTTTAGTTTCTTAACTCAATTTACATATGATAAAATGCATACACACCCAGGAGTATATGCAGAATTAGTAATATTCAAGTAAAGTTTGTGGATTATGCGATGTCAACATGTGGACCTGGGGGTTTATAACACTTTACTATAATGATACACTGATACAGTGTATCATGTACATTGACATACAGTGTATCATGTTGCACTCTGGTCCTGTAAGGTGTTACTACTGGGGAAACAAAACAAGCAAGGGATATAATAGGTATCTACATTTTCCTGTGAATTTGTATTTATTTCAAAATGTAGTTTCTAGATTTCTGATCAAAAATAATCTCAACTTTTTCAGGACTTAATAATGTTTCAGAATCTGAGCCATTCCATGATCTGGATTTCAAATGTATAAAACCAGGTTCCAATCAAGCATGGCAGTGAGCCCTGCCTCACTGAGAGGCTCAGACGAGAGGATCTCAAGTTTGAAAACAGCCTGGACCACTAGGCAGTACCCTGTCACAAAATTAAAAATTTTTAAGAAGTATTGGGAAATGTAGCTCAGGGCAAAGGCCCCGGGCTCAAGCCCCAGTACTGCTAAAACTAACAACACCACCATAAAGAAAATCTAGGAACAGTGGTCCATATCTGCATTCGTAGTCCCAGCAACTTAGAAGGCTCAGCAGGAGGATCATTAAATCAATGAATTCAAGGCCTAGCTGGGGAACATGGTAAAAAAGAGGGGAAGGGGCCTTAACAATAATGTTCACATTGATAGCTCTCCAACTTGACATTTACTTAAGTTTAGGGTCCTGAACTCAACATGTAGCCCAGGCTGGCCTTGAACTCATGGCAATCCTCTTGAGTGCTGAGATTGTACAGGTATGTGCCACCATCCCCAGCTAAAGATTTAAATATCCAAAAAGAAAACCTCTGGCAGAAATTTTTATGCACAATAAAGAGAAAAACAATAAAGAACTAATGTGCAAACAAAAATGTTAAACTTCGTTATGGTATGCACAATATGAATATACACATTATGGATAAAATTTAGGTTAACGTGTGGGGGAAGTATTTCGATAGGTGTGACACATATATTTAGCTTCATATTTAAAAATAAGATTTCTAAATCAAAAGTATATACTTTTTAGTTGGCCAAATGAGCTTCCTCTTCAAAAACAAAGAATATGTAGCCAGGCATGGTGGTTCACACCTTTAATCCCAGCACTTGGGAGGCTGAGACAGGAGGATTGCTGTGAGTTTGAGACCAGCCTGGGCTACATAGTGAGTTCCAGGTCAATCTCAACTACATAGTGAGACCCTGTCTCAACCCCCCCAAAAAAATAGAATATGTAAATCATGAGGAAAAGCATCCTTTTCTGACAGGATCTGGTATCTTCTCCTTCTTTACCTTTGTCCCCATTGGCAGGTGGAATCCTGCACACAGTGATATGTGGTCCTTTCCTGTGTCAGGAGTGACCATGGCACAGATGAGCCATAAGGAATGTGAAAACGAGATCAGGGATAAATGAGAGGGAGCTGGGAGAGTCCCTCCTCAGAGAAGCCCATTCAGTGCTGCTCTCTTCTGCCCAAGGAGGAACTCCAGTCCAACTGCGCAGCCTGCTGTGTCCCTGTGTGTTGAACAATTCCAAAGTATGAGCTGCTTCTGAGAGGAGCAGTATCTCAGCAGAGCCTTTGTGGTGTTATAAATAATCGGCAAGATGTCAGTGAGAAAGTTTAAATCAGTCAGGCAAGGAAGAAAAAAGAATCTACGGAACTATATGGAGTGTGCACATCTGTCTCTCTCTGTCTCTCTCTTTCTGTGTGTGTGTGTCTCTCTCTCACTCTCTCTCTCTCACACACACACACACACACACACACACACACACGGTGTTACTGCTACTGTGCAGGCTGAAGAGGACCAGGTGAAATGAAAAGCGAAACTGCGTGACACAAGAATCGTTGTGTCAGATGGAGTGGAATTACTGTTAGCACCCCTGTCAAGAAAAATCCTCCCAACAATTCCTGGAACTAAATCACTAGAACTTTTGGGAAGCAGAAAATATGCTCATTTCATTTCTTAGAATTTCTCAGCCACATTGCTGAAATTCAGTGACAGCTCTCCTGGAGATGCCACATCTATACATTTATAAGAATCAGATCATTGATTTCTCTTTATGATCCAGTTATCCAAATCAATAAAAAAACTGTTGGGTCTTTCAAATTATTTTATTTAATGGCCTATGAAAACAGTAGTAGGCCTGGTATTTAAAAAGATAAGATTTTAATAGAAATACATGAATCTATAAATGGTAGAAAATATTTATCCTGATGAAAGTACCTGATATAGTTGTAATATAAGAAAAATTTGTGATAGAAAAGATAATTGCCTAATTTCAAAAACAACTTAGACTTTATAAGGTACATAACTGAAATTAGCAAAAAACTTTCAATGAAAGAATAAAAAGAAAAAATAAGTACTAGAGCAAAAGTAAACAAAAACTAGTTTTTGATGCAGTGCCCATGAATTGGGCTGTTTTCGTGTAGAAAGAAAACGAGGAAATACTGATTCACGGTTCTCATGGTTGCATTGTATCTCCTGGGGAGTTACAAACTAGGGAGAAAATATCATTGGAATTTTAAGCCAAAGAACAGAATAGCAAAAAGACAAATTCCATAGACAATACAACTTCTATTTTAGCAGTGAATAATTCAATATGAAGTTTAGATTTCCTAAGTCAGCCAGGCTTCTGACTAGAAGCAGGAGACAGGGTGATGCAGTGCAGAAAGAACCAGTGTGGAATCAGACGGGTTGTGAGCTCCTCAGGCAACGCTGAGACTGAGCCAGGCCTGCTGTGTGCCTATGCTGAGTGCATGGTGAGTGTGGCCCAGCATGGTGGAAACAGAGCAGAGGGCACGGGACCAAGTGGCACAGGGGCTGCGCGCCCGCAGTGGTCGGTCCAGCCAACACTGCGCTGAGCGGACAGCGTGTGTGTCATCTGGGGACACTACGGGTGAGACTGTGCCTTCCGTTAAGGGGAGTTTGTCAAGCATGTTGGTGGCCGTGTCACCCATGCTGTGAGTCCTCCCTGTGGGATCACCGAGATAGACTGAGAAGAAAGCGGATGATGGTGTCATTTGGGGAAGAAGCGGAGTACAATGTAGGCTGAGGGCTGAGTCTAGATCCGGAGCTCACTTACAAGCTGGGAGCAGTCCCGGATGAAAAGGAAGAAAACAAAAACTGGAGAGTGGAGGAGCGGAAAGCACACGAGCAGAAGGGTGTAGAAGTACGAAGAAGGCTTCACTCGAGAGCTCAAGGACCCGGGAACACGCTGGACCTGGGTCTGGAATTTCAGGGCATGGCTGTTCTGACAATCCAAAGTTGGAAAGTAGTACCATTCATAAAAACAGAGAGGGGTATTAAAGACATTAGGAGTGGACAGAGGAAGCACCCGTTCCGAGAGGAGAGATGGACAGGTGGGCCCAGGAACATTTTCAGTATCCTACATCCACTGCTCACTTCCAACTCTGCTCCTGGGGACCTCACAGATTTTCCACACATGAGATAAACCTTTAGCAACACACCTACTTGTGAAGTTTAAATGTGGTGTAATATTTCCTGGCCCACAAAAAGTGATCCAGACGCACTGGTTTGTGGAGCAGTAATATGTAATATTTGGAAAATAACTACCATCACCGGCGTCTTATGAAACTCTAACACAGAACGAGAGAAAAATGGAAAACTTAAGTGAATATTTGTTAAATAGCACACACACAAGTGACAACATGCTGATGAATGCTCCACAATGGCGGCCAGTGACGTGGATTTGAGGCTGTGTGTGGTAAGTGTCACCTCTTCACTTGCTACCTCGTGTAAGTTCTGAGAGCTAAAAGCCTCTTCACCTGGAGGTGAGGACAGTCGTCACGGCAGTGAGTGAGGGCGAGCGTGGGTTTCACCCATCGAGACCCCAATAAATGTCAGCTACTTTTGTTTTTAGAAGCCACAGGTGAATTTTTGTTAAGGCAGTCACAACAGAAGCTTCAAAATGTGCCTTCTTAAAGATTGAAAAAATAAAATATTTTCATAGGAAATTGTCAAAACCACCCGGATTGAGGAAAAGTAAAGCCAGCCCTGTACTGACTCACAGCAATGAACACTGGAAATAGCGTGCTCACTAACGATGGACTCATTGAAAATGCCGATGCTTTCGAGTCCTTAAAGATGAAATTTGACTATGGAGGGAAGCCTTCAATTTTAACAAGGAAATGTTTTAAGCGGGAGGCACCAGCTCAAGGACATATCCATGCATGAATACCGGAGTGCTGTGACAAAGGGTGATTGGGAAGGCAGAGCTGTGTGAATTTGAGCAGTGGAAAGAAGAAAATTGTGGGTATATAATTACAAGTCCCTTGTTAGTGGATTTCTTGGGTTCTGACTACAGCTTCTAACTGAACACATCACATCGCTCTGGAAGCAGAGGGAGCCAGAGTGACCGCTTTTCCTCAAAGTGGGGTCCTACTACTATTGTCTGTGGGACCTGGGACCATTGCGCATCAGAGCTGCGTGTCATCAACCCATCCCTGCGTGCGGTACCTCTGCAGAAAGGGGCTGGGAAGTCCCAGGAGGCGCCTCTGCCTGGGCTGACGATGCACGTGAGGGCTGCGTGCCCCTCCAGGGTGTAGCCCGAGAGACAGCTGTACCGGATCTTGTCTCCTATGTTGAATCTTGTTCCGTGAAGAACTCCTTTCAGTATCTCCCCGGGGTTCCCACAGGTGTGGCTCGGTAAAACTATTGGAAAGAGGAAAAAAAAAAAAAGTTGAAGGAAAAGTTTCTATTAAGAGCCATTTATATCACAAAACTGACACCACTTTTAAACTATTAAAATTATCAAACATCGGACAGAAAAACTTTTAAACTGTGTTTAAATGTGAACACAAAATGTCATCAGGCTTTGGAACATCTGCACTATAATACTTTTATAACCTTTTAAAATGTATAAATACATGCATTTTGTTAAAAGAGGAAAATAGCTTTCTACTTAGATTCAGTGTCCCCAAAGTCTGAATCATTCTTGTAGTGGTGGGATTGAAAATGCCTGTGCAGGGAGCAAACAGATAAAACAGAAGGACACAGAGAGCTGAGAAGTCTGTCAGAAACACCAGAGAGTCTCCCTCTTGTCAGGTTCGTTCTCATGCCCCCAGGACTTGTGCAGCACCCAATACTGACCACCATTCAACCTTCAATCACTGTCTGATGGAAGAAATTTGCATGAAGAAATGAACTGAAATATCTCATTCACCAATCTATTGGTGTTAGGAGAAACGCGCCAGTCATATAATCCAGGCATGGGCTTTGCACCTGGTTCTCAGCAGCCTTTAATGGTTTGTGTCTATGCTAACCTACTGTATTCATGTGCAGTTCAAAATCAGGGCTCAAGGCTGTTCTCTCCCGACCTCCTTCCCTCTCACCTTGACAGTATTCTCCAATTTGACTGCACTGAACCTAAACAACAAGACACTATGCGTTGGCCATAGCACAGGACTCTGAGATGAACTCATCCATTCCTAAGCAGAATGGAAGAAACTCATGACTTTTAGCTACTAATCCCAAATAGCACAGGCTATGGTCTAGAGGAGGAAGGGGACTCTCTCCTGCTACCCAGCACTGTGGCCACCGCTCAGAGCAATGTGGAGGATCCTCCTGAGAGTAAAACCAGAAGCTCCACCGGGCAGACAGGAGAAGGAGCCTGTGTGTGGCGGGGGCATGGGCACACCCATGCCACAGTATTCACAATGGCTGAGGTGGGACTGACTGCTTGTCCATTGACGAATAAATCAGGGAAACTTGCCACACATATGGATGTATGACTCGAAACCACACAGGTAAGACTGGGGACCCTATGGTGCATGACACGAGTCAGGCATGGAGAAAACTAACTCAGGTCCTCCCTTCCTCACTTAGTTTCAGGGTCATTATTGTTTCCATTAATTGTTAGTAATACACATTTACTAGTAGAATTCACCCATGTGAATTGGGACTCCAGGGATAAGAGCTATCCATACAAATTTATCAAATGTTTCTAAAGCTGCAAGAATAATCTGAAAGGAAGCCCTGCCACTAAAGGAAAGTCCAAATGACCCATTTTGAAGATAGAATTTAGCCTTTACTCCATTTCACTGTTGAAAAGAGCAAGAAAATGTGTTTAAATTAACTTTAACATAGATCATCTGATTGCCTGTTGCACAGAAATACCCACATAGCTACTGGTCAGTGTGCTACAGAAGTAGACGTCAGAGACACAGAGTTCACCATGCCCAGCACATTCACTGTGTGCTCACAGACGGGAAGCCAAAAGGAACAAAACTCTGACACTTCCCAGTGCACAGTGTTCCCAAGAGGTGTAGCAGTGTATTGCCATACAATTCCATGGGGAAATTATTAAGGACTACAAGTATCACCTGAAGCAGGCTGTGAAAGCAACTTCTCTAAGCACCCAGGACTTCAGAGGTTGAACAGAGCTAAACTCCGAAACTTGAGCCAAAAATAAAAAACTTCTTTCTTCAATATTAGTACATAAAACAGAAACTTTTCTAGGGGAAATTTACTGATGATGCTGAAAGTATTGAAGGTTACAAAGTACGAATGGAGATTGTGGCTGTTCCCAGGCTCTGGGCCCACAGCAGAACCACTTCTGGGAAGGTGTGGGCTCTTCCCAGGACAGCAGGGGCTTCTCTGCACAGGGACCCCTCCCTGCTCAGGAGTACAGGGCCTCTGCTGGGCTTTTACACCACTTCACTGGCTTCCTTTCCATTCTAGTATGCTAATGGTGTCCCCACCTTAACCTTCTGACACATAATTAGAGTGGAGGAAAAAAATAAAGAGATCTGAGTCTTTGAAAAGCAAGATACTGTGTTCAGTAGGAGGGGGGAAGTGATTTAGATCTTCGCTTTTATCTTCCTTACTGAAAATACTTCCTCCTCAGTGCTGGTTCCCAGGTGAGACTGAATGAAGTATAATAGGCCTGGGAACAGCTGTACATCCAAGCTTTCTGGTGAGGTTGGGGTGTGAATCACCATTAACACTTCTGTAGGTCTTGCATTGCTCTTAAGTAATTAAATCATTAACTAGCTCTCTTCCATCCTTCCTGATTCCTGGGCCCTTTTCCCCATAGGTGCTTCAAATGGACTGGGCATATGCACCCATTTCACAGAGGGCCATGCAGGGTCTAGAATCTTAGCTCACTTTCAGCAGGTGCTTGCTAAGTATTTGATTGCTCAACTAAAGGATAGATGTAGCTATTAATGTGATATACACCATAAAATCCCTTACGTATACAATGACTCAGATTTGCATAGCTTATAAACCAGTGGGGACAGAGAAACAATAAACTTTTCCAAACTATTCAGGCAAAATATCATATTAGAAGCAATCTGTTCATTTCCATATTTGGCAAAATGTGTGTGTGGGCCCCAGAGTCTTAAAATGAATTTAAATATTTTTAACCCTTCAATGCCTAGCGATCCATGTTAAGAACACCCATAAGAATGGAACGTAATGAAATTTGTTCTCTTCAAATTCATGTTCCTTGACTTTTTATAGGTAACTTAAATGAATTTCATGTAAAAATTTCAAAAACCCTTGCCATAAATGGCTTAAAATCAAATAACACAGAGTGAGTAAAAACTACTTTTTAAAAGCACTGGGGGCCAGGGATTTAGTTCAGTGGCACTGCAGCTGCCTTGCAAGCACAAGGTCCTGAGTTCAATCCCTGGTACCTTAAAAAAGCAAAAAAACAGCAAACAGACAAACAAAAAATACTGCTTGGTAGCATAAAGTTATAATCTGGAGATTTAAGGATTGAAGATCTTTATTTTCAACTATTTTAAATTATTTTATAAATTTAAACTTGAGTAGTGTCAGAAGCACACTGATAAAGATGAATTAGAAAATTTAATTCCTTTTGCAAAAAAAAAAAGCCAAAATGCTCATGTTGCGACATCATCAGTAATTTAATTAAAAATCAATAGTTTATAGGGTTGTAAAAATAGATAATAATAGTTTCATGCAATATTTAAGGCTTAGATACAACAAACTAGATAGCGCAATCCAGGGGATTAGAGAAACCTTTCAAATCAAGCAAATTCAAGTCAATTGACATTTCTGCCAATTGCACTTTAATTTCCTTAACCAGTTTCCCTGCAGGTGCTGAATGCCCCTGTGCCCCACAGGAAGAAGGACATATTAAGTATTTAGTAAACACTTACTGAATGGACTTGAATTCCACTTTTAATGCTCTTTAATCCTTCCTGAGCAATGTGTTCTCTTTCCCATGGGTGTGTCAAGAAAGAACTTCTTATCTAGGTGCTGGGAATTCTGCTCTCAAGGAAGACATTTGGTGCTGTAAAAAGGCTTCCAGGGACAGTCCTGGCCTCCTTGGTGGCTCCATCCCACCCCTTGAAGACTTTCAATTTGCTGAGTACACATGGTCATAATCCAGTGACAACTGGACTACCACATCAACCTTGACCCCAACCATTTAAATAATTACATGTATGCCATATTAAATCCCTTATTTTTGATACCACAACATAACATGATACCACAACAAAATACAGCATCAATATTCATTACTAAATGAAACAAAAGGCCTGCAAACAGAATTCTGAAATCCATAGAGCAGCAGCCTTAGCAGCATTGCACAATCGATGAAATTTCATTAGATGGGCTTACTTGGAAACACTTTACCTGAGGGTGCCTTTCAGATTTGTTTACAAGGTGCCTTTCCTGGGGCCTCTTGCTTCAGGAAATGAAACTTCCAATAGCGAAGAGACAGCAGCAGCACCACTGCACAGCCACCCTCCTGGATCCTTTGCCTCTGAACTGTGTGGCTGAAAGCCCCTCACCCCATCCCTCCCACCTTTCGGTGGAAGACTACGGAACCCTTGTTCCACACTTTCAGGAAAACTTTAAAAATGAGGTTTTCAAATCTCACAAGGTGATATCTATTTCCTGATGGCTGTTCACCCTGCACACGTGGTGAAATAAGAAGTGCTGAGCCTGTAGGAACATGAGAGAAGCAGTGAGGACTGCCCAGCACCCCAGAGTCACTCCTGCCTTCTGCTCAGAGCCTTCTGTGCATGTGAGAAGAGGCCTCAAAACAGTGGCCAGGGAACCTCATTCCCAAAAGAATGATGGGATGAGGAGAGGACATAAGTACAAAGTGAGTGTGCAGTCCAGTTCCATGTGGAAGCAAGGCTTGAGCCTCTGGAACAGAAAGCTCATTTTTCATATGGAGAAAGCAGCATGTCAGGTGTTTGCAGGAAAGCACAGTACCGTGGGTTTCAGGTATCAAATACCATGGTAGAAAGACTCATGCCCCTTCACTAGAGATAGATGGTGCAGTATAAGACAAACCCTAGCACACTTCATCCCAGGTTCCTGAACAGGGAAATAAAATATAAGAGACAGCAGAGCAATTGGAAGAGTGCATGCTCTATGTTATACCAAGCCAGCAAGAGAACACCAAGTACCGGGACACAGATAAAACTGAAGGAAGTATATTACACACATGCGGACTGCACTCTCTAAGTGAAGTGAAGCCCCATTACAGGATTGTGCATAGGTTTTATAGGGTTTTTTCAAACAAAGAAATTCAAACATAGGTCAGAGCATTCACACAGCTACAAGGGTATAAGATTCCAAACACAGTGTTTATCTTATGGGGGAAGTGTTTTATGGTCATCTTTTGTCATAACATTTGTCCCTGGGTGAGCTGTTAACGAAGTTAGGAATTAGCACAGGAAGGTTTTTTTGCAGTTTCGCCATCTTTCCCCTATGTTTGATAAGGAGTGGGGGAAGCAACAGTCTCTGGGGACATTAGCAAGCCAGCATGGAGTCACTTCAGTTCAGTCAGGTCTCACACTCTATACAAGTTACTGACTTTTGATTTATTTTCTCAATTCTAAAGCACCATGCAATTTTTAAGAAAATAAGAATTTTCAAAATATACAGAGATCCAGACATACCATACATTTCAAAAGATTAAAATTAGGAAAACAAATGTACTTTAGAATCAGGCTGGTCTCTCAAAGTAGAGCCTAATTATTAAAATGAAATATGATGATACAAAGAAAAATAATATAAGATTAATAGGAGTCCATGAAAAACCAGAAGAAAGCACAAATGACAGAAAAAAAAACTTCACAGATTTGATAGAAAACTTCCCAAACAGAGCAAAAGAGCTTGAGATACAGGTAAGTGACTCATATAGGACTCCAACTAAGTTTGAGAAAATAAAATCTGCACTTAGACATATAATAATCAAGATCCCTGAAAACCAAAAGAAATACAAAATGCTACAAGCAGTTAGAGAAAAGAAACAAATCACATGCAAAGGAAAGCCCATCAGAATCACAACAGACTTTTCAACACAAACCCTCAAGTCAAGGAGAGCCTGGAATGAGGTATTTCAAGCTTTAAAAGAAAACAACCTCCTATCTAGGCAGATGTACACTGCCAAAATATCTTTCAAAATTGATGGAGAAATAAGATACTTTCATGACAAAGAATACCTGAGAAACTTTATGAATACCAAACCAGCACTCCAAACATTTTTTTTTAAATGTCCTAGAAAAAGACAATGAAGGTCACAATTCTATGAGGCCCAATAGAGCAAATCCAGTAGGGAAAAATTTAAAGGGAGATGGAGAAAAATAAAAAAGAACCAACAACAGGAAAATAATACAGCAATGATAAGTCAATACATATGGCTATAACTATCAATGTTAATGGCCTCAATTCACCAATGGAAAGAAATAGACTGGCAGAAAGGATTAAGAAGCAAAGTCCAACAATATGCTATACACAAGAAACACAACTATTTAACAAAGATATTTATAGACTGAAAGTAAAAGGATGGAAAATAGTTCTCTATGTGACAGAAACCTGGAAAAAAGCAGGGGTAGCTATCATATTTGCAGACAGAGTGAGTTTCAAACAAAAACTAATTAAGAGAGACAAAGAATGTCGCTATATCCTTGTAAAGGAAAGAAAACAACAGGAAGAGACGACAATCATAAATATATATGCAACAAATACTAACACCCCCAACTACACAAAACAAATATTAAGGGACATGAAGCAACAAATAAGCACTAACACAACTGTAGTGGGGGACCTCAATACCCCTCTGCCACAAATAGATATATCATCTAGACTAAAAATCAAAATCAACAATGAAATACTAGAACTGAATCAAGCTTTTGAACAAATGGACTTAATAGATGTCTACAGAGTGTTTCACCCCACAAAATCAGAATTATTTTCAGCTGCACACACGTCATTTTCCAAAATAAACCACATACAAGCTCATAGAACATGTTTAAGTAAATGTAAAGGAATTGAAGTTATCCCATGCATATTAACAGACCACAGTGCAATTAAACTGGAAATCAATAGTATGAGAAACCATAAGAACTTCACAAACACATGGAAATTGAATAACACTCTCTTGAACAACCAATGGGTCACAGCAGAAATTTAAAAATAAATTAGTTTCTATAACTTAATGACAATGCCAGTAGAATATACAGAAATATATGGGATACAATGAAAGCAGTTTTATGTGGGAAATCCATAGCAGTGAATGCCCACACTAGGAAAACAGAGTGAACTTAAATTAACAACATAATAGTGAATCTTAAGCTCCTAGATAAAGAAGAGTAAGAGAAACCCAAGCTCATATGAGGGAGGAAATTATAAAGATCAGAGTAGAAATCAATGCAACAGACACTAAAATAACAATACAAAAAAAAGCAACAAATTGACGAGTTGATTTTTCAAAAGAAAAAATAAAATCAATAAGCCCTTAGCTAACCTCATCAAAAAAGGAAAGAAAAGGCTCTAATTCATGCAATTAGGAATGAAAATGGTGAAGACACAATGGATTCAGCAGAAATACAGAGGATCATCAATACTTGCTTTGAGAACCTGTACTCTAATAAACTGGAAAACACAGAAGAAATGGACAGATTTCTAGATACATATGAATCACCAAAGTTGAACAAAGAAGATATAAAAATTCTAAACACCCAATTACAATCTTTACTGAATATGTAATTAAAAATTTACCAACAAAGACAAGCCCTGGTCCTGATGGCTTTACTACTGAATTCAACAGGTATTTAGAGAACAACTATTGCCACTACTCTTTTAACTTTTCAGTGAAAGTAAAAGAGAAGCAATACTTCCAAATTCATTCCTGGAAGCAAGTATTTCTTTGATTCTAAAACCAGGGAAAGGCACAAGCAACAAAGGAGAACTACAGGCCAATCTCCCTAATGAACATAGATGCAGAAATCCTCAATAAGATACTTGCACACAGAATACAGAGGGTCATCAAGAAGATCAGACACCCTGACCAAGTGAGATTTAACCCAGGAATGCAAGGATGGTTCAATATATGTAAATCAATAAATGTAATACACTATATTAACATAGTCAGGGACAAAAACAATGTGCTCATCTCAATAGACACAGAAAAAGCATTGAACAAAATTCAACACCCATTCATGATTTTTAAAATGTGTAGAAAATTGGAAAAGACAGTCTTTATTTCAAATTGATAAAGGCTATCTATGAAAAGCCAACAGCCAACATCATACTAAATGGTCAAAAACAGAAAAACTTCATGCTAAAATCAAGAACAAGGCAAGGATATCCACTATCACCACCCCTGCTCAATGTAGTTTTGGTAACATTAGGCGCAGCAACTAGACAAGAGAAAGAAATAAAAGCAATAAAGATAGGAAAGGAAGAAGTTAAACTGTCATTATCTGCTGATGATATGATACTCTACATAGAAGACCCAAACAACTCTGCCAAAGACTTCTAGACTTGATTTACAGATTCAGTAGAGAAGCTGGATACAAGGTACATACTCAAAAATCAATAGCCTTCTTATACACAAATAAGAGATTCATTGAGAGAGAAATTAGGGAAACAATCCCTTTCACAACAGCATCCAAAAAATAAGAAAAGAAATATCTAGGAATCAACCTAGCAAAGAAAACAAAAGACCTCCACATTGAGAACTACAACACTCTGAAAAAAGAGATTGAAGAGCATATAAGAAAATGGAAAGATATCCCTTGTTCCTGGGTAAGAAGAATCAATATAGTGAAAATGGCCATACTTCCAAAACTGCTGTATAGATTCAACACAATCCCTACTGAAATCACAACAGTATATTTCATAGAACTAGAGAAAACAATCCAAAAATTGATTTGGAATCAGAAGAGACCTAGAAGAGTAAAAGCAATTCTAAGCAACAGAGACATGGCAGGAGGTGTCACAATCCCAAACTTGAAACTCTACTACAAAGCCACTGTGATAAAAACAACGCGGAATTGGCAAAGAAACAGACTCGAGGATCAGTGGAACAGATTAGAAAATGCAGAAACAACTCCTGACATACTCAGCTACCTCATCTTTGACAAAGGAACCAAATACCTTCACTGAAGGAAAGACAGACTCTTTAATAAATGGTGTTGGAAAAACTGGATTTCAACTTGTCAAAGATTAAAACTAAATCGGAATTTTGGACCATTCACTAAACTAAATCTAAGTGAATTAAAGATATAAATATTAAAACAGAAACACTAAACTTTTTGGAAGATAAGTTAGGTAGAACTGTTGAAGTTTTTAGCATAGGAAAAGAGTTTATGAACCAATCCTCAGTAAAATAGCAACTAGCACAAAGAATCAACAATTGGGATCTCTTTGTTTTCAAAAGCTTCTGATCTACCAGAGAAATCACAAGCAGAGCTAAGAGACAGCCCACAATGTTGGAAAAAACTTTTACCAGCTGTTCTTCAGACGAAGGTCTACTACCTAGAATATATCATATGAAATAATCATATGAAATAATCATATGAAAAAATGTTCAACATCACTGGTCATTCAACAGATTCAGATGAAAACAACACTGAGTTCCATCTCACCCCAGTAAGAATGGCTGCTATCAAGAAATCAACCAATAATAAATGCTGGTGGGGTTGTGGAGAAAAAGGAACCTGTCTTCATTGTTGGTGGGAGTGCAGACTGGTGCAATCACTGTGGAAATCAATATTTAGATATCTCAAACAAGTAGGATTACAAGTCCCATTTGACCCAACTATTCCTCTGCTGAGTATCTTCTCAAAAGAATTAAAAAAAAATACCATAGCAATATGTGCTCACCCACATTTATAGTGGCATAGTTAGTAATAGCTAAAATTTGGAAACAGCCCAATTGCCCATCAAATGGAGATTGGATAAAGAAAATGTGTTTTTTGTTTTTGTTTTTATAAAATGTAGTACTACTCAGCCATAAAGAATGAGAAAGTAGGGCTGCAGATTTGGCTCAGTGGTTCTGCTGCCTGCTTTGCAAGCACAAGGGCCCAAGTTCAATCCCCAGTACCACATACACACACAAAAAAAGAACAAGAAACTAGAGAGATTTATAGATAAGTGGAGGCACATTGAGGGTATACTCTTAAGTGAAATTAATAAGTCACACATGCAAATACTGACTAGTTTCTCTGGTGTGAAAAACTAAAAATGTAAATCAGGATCAAAATGTATATTTGATATTGTGTAATAAGAAGAAAAGGCCTAAAAGATTAGGGGAAGTGGGAGGGGTAGGGGAAAGGTAAGAAGGGAAAAGAAAAAAATACGTGAAAAGGAAAAACATAGAAACAGTGTCTTTGTAAACAGGGAAGGGTGGAGGGGATGAATGGAGGGCTGGGAATGGGGAAAAATAAGAACCAGGAGAAGTCATGTAAAGTTACAAGATCCCAATGATGGATGTAACTGTACTGTATACCTAAAATGAACCCATAAATTTAATAAAGATCAAATAAAAATAAATTCCTGAGACTATCATAAAAATAAAATGAAACATAATGAGAAATATAAACAAGTCCTTCATTTAGCAGTACTAATTCTAATGCATTTCCTGCTCTACCATAAGAAATGGTAATATGCAATGCACTGTGCCAGGTAACACTGTAAATTATAATATATGCATGTGTACATGTATATTCATGCAAGTATGTGCTGTTATTATCCCTATAGTTTTTTTAGAACACTGACAAAATTATGCAACTTTTCATGGTAACACCACTTGGATGTATTGGTGATAGGATTGTCACATGGTGGATCCAGATGTCTGTTTCTAAGGACTACAATCAAAGCTCTTCCTTATGAAAATGTTGGCAGCATTTGCAGAGAGAACAATGATATAAAGCTATGACATTCCCAGTATTCTCAACACAATTTGCTTAATACAATAATAGGGATTCACAGAACTTGGAGAATGTTTCCTCCTGTAGAAAGAGGTCAGAATTCTTGCATGGCTTTTTACAAATTTGTTTCCTGCTTGCCACCTGAATGTTTTGGAAAAAGATATAAGATAGATGCTCAGCAAAGTGAGATAAAGGAATCTGTTGACAAAAGGATCTGAAACCTACAGACTGGACATTCAAAAGACTTTCAATAGCCACTGGATGACACTTGAAGCTGCTCATGGGTGAAGACACAGAACTGCCTGGTGCGGCATTATTTGGCCATGTGAAGTGACTGGGAGAGGCTGCTGTCCCTTGTATCTTCAGTGCCTTCCAAGGGTCTCAGGTTGGAGGCTGGGTCACCTGTCTGCAGCACTCCTGAAAAGTGGTGGAATCTTAGGGGGCAGGGCCCAGCGGGCAGTTGTCAGGTCACTGAAGATGCCCCTTGAAGGGCACTTGGGACCTGAGCCATCTTACCTTCCTTCCTTACTGCTCCTCCATGAGATGAGTAGTTTTTGCTGCTACCCATTTCCTCCACTGTGTGCTGCTGCACCACAGCCCAAAGCAACAGTGTCAAGAGACCATGGGATGAAAGTTCCATCTGTCAGGAAATGAACCTCTGATCTTGTTTGCCTTAGATGTTTTGTCACAACAACAAACCAAAATAGTACAGGTGTGAGATGTGGGTGTGTAACTGGTAAAGCAATCTTACTGTCTTCTACTTGGACTGCATGGGCCAATCCTTCCCTGGTGCTCATCTCTTAAATAGATAACTTGCTTCAGCATCACTAAAAGAGAATGAGGAGTAGCCTGGCCATATCCACCCCAAACATTTCAGAAATTATCTAGGTGTAAGTTAGGAAGACTGCAAGCCCAGGACAAATACAGCTGAATAGCAAATCAGGAGTTAATCACTGAGGAAAAAGCAGTGACCGCTTTAAAAAATAGGAACTGTAAACACCACACCATTCCAAAAACTCAATTATACACCCAAATTGTTCAAGAATGCCTTTGAGCATTGCTTTTTGCAAAAATATCCAACACCTACGTAAAAATATTTCTAACACCTAACATCCCAACCAAAATTTAACACACTTACAAAAATGAAAATTCAGTGAATAATTAGAACAACATAAAATGATCAAAATGACTATAACATAAAGAAGCAGCAAAAAATAGCTGGATAAGGTAAAATATATATTACAAATATTAAAGTACCTGCCTAAATAACAAAATTAAAAATTATAACTAATAAACTAAATAAAGAGCTAAAATAGTGTCATAAAAAGGACTCCATTTACTTAAAGAAAAAAAATTCTAAAAAAAAGAAAGGGAATGACCAATATAAAGAAAGTAGCAAGATGACACAATTAGATACTACTGACTGCATCAATAACTGCATGAAATATAAGTGCTTTAAGCATCCCAGTTAATATACAGAGATTATCAGATTGCATGAAAATGCAATCTGACGCTGCCTTTAAGAAAAACACTTTAACTATGAAGATATACACAGATGGAAGCGAAGCCTCATAGAAGCCATACCCACTAACACTAGTCTCAAAAAGGCTTCAGTGGCTAATTAATGCTACAACAGAAGACTTAGTACAAAAAAACCCAAAAAACTTACCCAGGGATGGTGAGCATTACTTAATCATGATAAAGTGTGAGTTTATTAATAGGATATATCAATTTCCCACATTTATGTACCTGATCATAAAACCTCAGAATATGTGGGACACACATTGAGATAACTACAAGGAAAAACAAAGATAATAATACTTCCAGCCCCTACCCTTCTCTCTTAGCAACTGGTAGCAAAGTGTCCCGAAAACAGCAAGGGTGCAGCAAGCATTCCAAATTACAGCCTACTTAACTGACTGCAATTAACTAATGCTTAAAACAGAACTCACAAGGGGTACTGAGAGGAATTTAGATGCAAATTATAAAATAACATATCAACATTGGGGAAAGCATCAAAACAGTACTTAGATGGAAATTTAGAGGCATATAACATTTACAGTATAAAAGAGGGTAGTTCTCTCACACATCAAGCAAGCCATCATCATGAAAAACTAGAAAAGACCAGTATTTAAGCCAAAAAAAAATGAATAAAGAAAAGAGGTGGCATTACTCCACCGTAATGCTGTTTAAGCACAATGCCCAATATTTTACATGTCATTCTCACAGGAAATGGTCTTTACATCCCATGCAGTTCTTTATGATCAGACTGCCAGTTATGCCATGGATCCTGCATGGGCAAGGTGCCCAGTCTGCAGTCACCAGAGAAGCAAGCTACTGAGCACAGTGCAATGTTTTTAGGGCTAAAGACCTACAATGGTGAGAAGAAAATACATCTGTGAATCTATGAATCTATCTACCATGTATCTATCACCCATCAATTATCTATTAGTCTGTCTGTCTATCTATCTATCTATCTATCTATCTATCTATCTATCTATCATCTCTGGTATGAGCAGATTCCTGGAAGCCTTTTCCACTCAGGCACAGTAGCACAGAAAACAGTGTGGAGGCTGGGACACCTTGGAAGGAGCGTTGGTGGCTCTCACAAGATATCTCCAGCAGGAAAACACCTCACCAACAATCACAGAGGACCTGATGACTCCACAACTCTTATGAGTATGACCTGGAGGTGATGGCACACACTCATTTTAGCATTCCAAGTTACAGATTTATCCTCTACCTGCACCATGGCTAATTCCCATCAGCTTCCAAAGGAGGTGTTCCTTTTCATGCTAGAGATTCCTAGAGAAGTTGAGGAATGTGGACGAGATGATAGAGCTCAGCCCTTTTCTGTAGAAACCTGTGCCATTCCATCACAGCATAGCAGTGCCAGGAGAGGTGCTATTGCCTGTTATCCTAGCCTGTTATCCCAGCACTAGGCTGGAGGATGGCCTAGAGATCAAGCCATGCCTAAACTACACAGGAGTCCTCGTCTCATAAAAGCTAAACCAAACCAAACAAAAACATCATGCCCTCAACTATTTGGACCATTGTAACTGAAAATGGAAGTATATTTAAATGCAGATGAAATATTAGAATAAAAAACTTAGGGATCAATTAATAGGAAAGACATAAGCTGAAGAGTCAGGGCATCTGGGTTTCCACTCTCACTTGTCCATGATTTGCCCCAGCTGGGAGGTTTTTTTCTTGGGCTTCCCCATTTTCATCTTCCCAGAATCAACAAGATGGGGCAGGTGAAAGCATCCATTCTACAGCTTGGGGTTTTCACGACAGCTGCTGTCGTAAAGGTCTCTAACTGTGGGTCGCTTTTTCAAAACCTCTTGGAATTTGAAAAATATTCATAGCAAAAGGAAATTGAGGAAAGCATCTGTGAAAATTAATGCAGAATTAAACAAAACAGAATGAAGCTCTTATTATGATTTTCTTAGAAGGACACTGTCTGAGAATAAGATGAAAATAAACTTAGTCTACTTGCTTGGATTACAGACCTAGGGATCGTGCCTATGAGAGCCATATCACAGCTGCGGACGCTGGTGTGCACTCGGGGAGGACAGAGCTAAGAGGGCAGGGCCTTCATTTTGTGAGGGTCTTCCATATCCACTGAGGCAGGCCCTGCCTGTAACTGGACTGGGTTGGCTGGGATGAGAAGATCCCTCAGCCAAGACCAGGCCCTGCAGACCCTGTTGGAAGAAAGGGATGGGCTGCTCACTCCCGCCCCTGAAATCTGATACTTAAAATTTCTTCATGCAATCTGAGAACAGTCCTATTTTACATCTCCTTGATCAGGGGTTTTGACTTCCTGCATTGTAACTAACTACACCGTTATACTAGGCATGTTCACAGAATACAGCGAAAGCTTGTATGTGTATATTAAAAATGTATTAAGATAGAAGACGCATCACCTTAAATCTTTCTCACAATGTCCCCTTTCATTTGCAGCACACTTATCCCATATTTCTTGCCGCTTTCTGCAGCAGCTCTGGAATCCTCTTTTGTGAGTGTCTTTACTTCTACCGCCCTGGCTGCCATGATGTTCTGAACTGATTTAAAAGATTTCCTTTCCATAGTTATTCGGATTGTGGGAAGAGTCAGGGGGGAGTTGCACAGTGCCAGACCCCATGAACAAGTTAGATGAGAACACAGCATCACGTTTTGATTTGGCAGAATGAACTGTAAGCTTTTTCAGTCACACTCCTTTTTCACTCCTACTCCTGGGGTAATGTGGAGGCGTGGAGAAGACAGGACAGAGAGAAATCCAGGACACCACCCATGCCCGGGGCCAGGAGCTGCAGGGCTGTGCAGGGCCCAGGCCTGGGGAGTACAGAATGGCAGCACCAGCTGCATCATGGGCTGGGTTAGGACCAGTGAGACAAAGCCCCTTGTTTTTATAAATACACTAAGGAAGATTATCTTTGCAGGGCAGGCAGACAAAATGGATGGCAGCTGTGTGTGTTAGGAGCGGAGGAAATGGTTTAAGGCCACAGTGAAGTGAATGACACCGCCTGAGGGGAAACCAGTGGGAAGTGCAGCTGCTGGTGAGCTGCCATAGGCTCAGGAAATGTGCTGGTGCCCAGGACAAAATGTAGGGGCAGGAGGGCAGCTCTGCCCTGGGGAACGGGGACAGGGACCCCTCCACGCCTCAGGATGCATTATTTTAGAAAAAAATTTCTCAGAAATATTCATACTATGTGTGACAACGTAGAAAGGGATAAACTAGCCAAAAGTGGTGGCCAAGGCCTAGAATCACAGAATTTTGAGAAGCTGAAGTAGGAAGATCACAAAGTCAACCCCAGTCTAGGTAATTTAGAGAGAACCTGCCCTGAACAGATAATAAAAGAGGGCTGGGGATATAGCTCAGTTGAAAGGACCCAGTTAAATCCCCAGTACCAAAAAAATAAAAGGGGGGGATGGTAAACTAAGTGTGACAAGGAGAATATTGCAGAAATAATTTTAAACCAAGTACATAAGACTCAAAGCAATAACGCCCAGAGACTAAGATAAAACAAGTATCCACATGTGACCCACGAAATATAAACCCAGGACACATATGCGGTCACCTGCATGTGTTAAAGTGGACACTTCGGGGTGGAGCCCTCACCTTACTTTTTCATTCAGACTCTTGGCATGGCTTTATCAATGTTTTAAAATGAAGATGTTCATAAAAATAGGATGTTTGCTTACCCACTCGTGTATGAACCACACACACAAGGGTGTCATAAACGGCATACGAATTATACCTCTCAGTAATAAAAATCAAGTACATTAGAGTTTTACATGGAAAATAACGACTCTATGACTTTATTTAGGTATTTAAATTACATTTTATGGAGATTAAACTTTAAATATGGTTCTCAATTTAAGATACACATAGAGACAATAATAAAATGAGCTTAGCAATTTATAAAAATCATGCAATATTAGTCTTTAATTTGAGTGAGTGTATTCTTGCCTGTTCCTCAATCTGGATTGATTTGGGGCTCCTTGGTAGCCTGGCAGATTCTTCTGAAGACAAACCGAAGTTATGGGGATAAGTGCTTTACCTGGCGTGGCAACAGTGCTCATGCGTGTATATAAAAGTGCTGTTACTGAGGGCACACCAATGGCCCAAGCTTTAGGGCACCACAGCCTGTAGGGACGGGGACACTCCTGGGCCCCACCTTTCCTACGCCAACCTACTTGCGAGACTCATTTTTCCTGTTTTGAATAGCCACTCCTGATTGTTGATATCCAATAACTCTATCATCAAAACAAAACACCCACATCTGGTATATCAATGTGCAATGTGAATGTTACTTTCATTTGGGTTTGATGTTGTTTGACTGTCATATACATTACTTAATACTTTAAAATTAGTCTTGCATCCCTTCTGATGTGCAGAAATACATATTGTTGCTAATTTCAGGCTAGGAGGTGCTGAACAACAAGGACTAAAGTCTAGGGATGCAGCTCTTCTCAGAAGCCCTCAGAGGACTCAGAAGCCCAGCTCGGAGGAGGAGACAGAGGCTCGGGCCAGGTTTTGCCCACAGAGACCAGATGTGGATGTTGCAGAGCGGGGTGTGAGCTCTGCGAGGAGGACCTGTGTCTGCCTGGCTTCTGTGCTGGATGTGGCTCTTCCTCCCTCCTTCCGCACCGCAGTCTGGAGGGCTGTGGCTCTGAGCAGCCACCAGCAGGCACAAGAAGCAGCTAGTTCTCGCCACAGCACACAAAAAAAACTTCCCAGAGCACAGGAGCTCCTTTGAGGAAACAAAACAAACCCTCAAGTGACTGCACTAGCTGATGGGAAAGTAGAATTTGCCATCTCAATTTCAGGTATTAATTCTTCACTTTTAAGATGTCCTGGTTCTCAAGGGGAAGTTCCAACGCCTTAAGAGTAAGTGTAAGCGCATCTTCACCTGGGTGCAGCACTGACCTGTGTTCGCAGATTGATAAGCACTACTGCAGCTTCACTCTAAAACTCCCCCAAAGCCTTCTGTGTTCAGAGACAGGGCTTCTGGAAAGTGGCTGGACCTCAGGGTGACTCCTCAGTGGGTTAATCTTAGTGGAACGTGCAAGGTCCTAGGAGTGGGGTCTGATTGGAGAACCTGGTCCCCCGGCTGTGCCTTTGGAGCCCACCCTCTTCCCCATCTGGCTGGCTCTCGCTCTCTCTCTCTCTCTCTCTCTCTCTCTCTCTCTCTGCCTCCAGCCAAGTTGGTGGGCAGCTTTCTTCCTCCATACCTTCCACCACAATGCTTCTGTCTTGGGGCCGGCTGACTAGGACAGCAGGCTCCGCCCTCAGAAACCGTGAGCCAGAATGAGCTTCTCCTCCTCTACATCATGAGTGTCCTATGTTCTCCACACGGCAGGAAATTGGGCAGTACCTGAACGCTCTTGTTTGGTGACAGAAAAGTGGGCAGCACATGGAGGAGAATTATCTTGTCCTCACCTGAGAGGGTGCAAGATCCCACCCCAAAGGAGACAGGAAGTACAATCTTGCTTGGTGTTGAAGTCAATTCTCTGAGTTACAGAAGCTGTATTGAAAGAGAGAACTAGGAAAAAAGTGGAGAAGACAGAGATAAAAGAAGGTTCTGTGCAGAGCGGGCTCCCCAGGACAAAAGTCCCCTGGAAGAGAGCTGCGCTCCCAGCCTTCCTGAGTCTCACAAGGGCTACACAAAGGCATCAACGTTTCCAAGAGTCCAGAAAAGAAAATAATAAGAAGCAAGTCAAGCCAGAGGAAGCAGTTCCTTTCAGTGTGGGCATGATCCTGCAGGACACATCCAATCCCATAGCGTAATTTAGTTAAATGAGACTACAAGGTCGAAAATGCTTTGGCAGAATTTACAGCTGGCTACAAATACGAAGTGAATGCACTATTATTGTTATTCTGTATCTCCGTGACCTAGCACAAAATGCAATTTCGAATGAGCAGAGAAAAGCAGTTCAAACAGCAATCTGTTATTACAAGCAAACAGCTCTCAATTTCCTGAGAAATCCTAGGCGAAAAGGGACTGTGGCGTGCACAGAGGTGCTGTAGCAAGAAAGTCTGTCTGTGTGAACAAAATAAGATTTTGTTCATCCTAATAAAGGCCATTTGATTTTTTAAAGATCTGCAAAGAAGGCAAGAAATGATCAAAGAAAGACGAAGGAATGCAGCTGCTGGGGATGGTGCGGCACCACAGGGGCACAGTGCAGGGAGGAGTACAATGTCCAGGAGGATTCCTGGGCCAGGGGCCACTGGACAGTCTGAACAGAGGGGAGAATTCATGGCGACACTTAGGACGTCCATACGCTGTCAATAATCCAATTGTCTGCTCTGTCTACCCCAGTCCCTGTTTCAGGGACCCTAAGTACCTCACAGTGGGGATTTGAGGCGATATAGCGTCCTTGGGGATCTTTAACCCAAATGGGTGCCTAGTGGGGCAAAGGCCGCTAAGCGAACTCTGTCTCTGATCTGCTAGAATTCCAGCACATCAAAGTGGAGGAAGGAGACTGGTGGGTACAACTTTGTATCAGCACAGTAAACATGTTCTCATCACCAAGCGGTAGAAGAGAGCGTTTCAGGCAGGGTCCTGCGGCTGGAGCACGAGGCTGGGGATCTGCCTCCCTCCTGCCTGCCACAGTGTGATTCCAAAGCACGCAGTCCATGGGCTGAGTGGTGAAGTGTAGGATGACAGCACGCACGAGCAGAAGCACCGGGAGTGTCCGGAAGGCTAGAGACCGCCGGCCTCCCAAGTCCTATCTTAACAGCTGGAGAACTCTGCAGACACTTGGGGGAAGGCATAGGACTGGTCTTGTGACAGAGGATCCCTTCGGCGCTAGTGTGAAGGGCAGATTGAGAGGAGCAGAAGGGGGCAGAGATGAGCACAGTGGCTCAGGGAGGGGCAGCCTGATCCGGGCGTCCTCAAGAAAGACCTGAGAAGCTGCGCAGCTGGTCTCTGTGTCCTCACAATGGAAGCAGTCACCAGAACTGAGGCTCCTGGCATTCTGCAGCAAGGTGTCTTTCTTCACTGGGACCATTGAGAATTTCCAGTGACTGGACATAGTAAGCATCCAAGAGACCGCGAGCTGGTCTTTCCACTGCCCTGACACACAGGATGTGTTCTTGGTGGCTGAATGCCATCCACATCCTCCGTGCCCTTGACTGCCTCTGGAGGGCCAAGCTGAAGCTCAGGTTTTGGCACACAGACAACACCACAAAACGCCACTATCAAGACAGGAAACCTCAACATCTCCAGTGGTTCCCATGTCACTCCACCCATCCCTTCCTGCAGGATAGACTTGACTTCATGTTAATGGGACCAGAAGGAGAAAGCTCAAAATGCAGACACCTTCCTGTGCACAGCATAAGGGAAGCACATGGACTTCCTGAGCTCATTTGACCATGACAGTGTCTGGGATTTTGCATTAGAGGCTGAATCCATTTAGTTAGGCACCGATTACAAGAAAGACATTTAATAACCTTTCCCACTCGATTGGATGAATTATAGATAGAGTCTGAAATTATTGGCCATAAATATACTAAAGGAAAATGTATAGAAGAAAAAATGTTATTCAACAAGTACTTGTTCTCTCTTATCCTGTGTTCAAACCAAAGTCAGCAGGTTAGGGGGAGTCTGAGGTGTTCTTGCTTTCCCTGGGGGTGGTGGCAGCTGGAGAGGTGCCTGGGTTTGGGGGGTCACCCTGATTTGGAGGCTCCTGGGGCTCAGATGGCCTTTGGGGAGGCTCAGTGAGAGCTCAGCTCTGGTCATGGAGTCACTGCGGGCTAACAGTCTGCAGAGCTGTCCTCTGTATCCCGCTGACCTCCCATCTGTTTCCTTTGTAGTGCAGGAAGTCTCACCCCCATCAGTCAGGATTCCTGAGCTCAGGGCTCTGCAGAAAGCAGCTCTCAACTGCTCTGGGAGCTTAGCGTGGAGACAGTCAGGTTGGGCGGAGTTGGGCGGAGGTGGGAAGAGCACAACCCCACGCTCTCCCCTCTCTGGAGTCCAGGGCAGAAGAGCTGCTCATTCCTATGTGTGTGGCTGACACATCTTGCTCAAGGGAGCGGCTTCCTGGGACATCTGCCCTGCTGGACTCATTTCCAACTGCACTAGAGTGTGAAGCAGGGGAATCGCTTCTCCTGGCAATACCTGCAGGGTCTTTTCCTATCTAGTCTGTGCTCTGTCAGATAAAAGGGATACAAGAGCTGAACACTTGGGAACCCGGCCCTCCTCCTAGTCCACCATGGTTTTAGAAATTCATTTAGCTCACCGTGCTCCTCAGCTCTGAAACACATACCGAGCAGGTGGATCCTCTCACTAGCTGAGCAAACGTTAACGCATGCGTGTGCACAGAGCAGAGCAGACCCTTGGCAGCTGGGAGATGGTCACTGTGAATTTCTGCCCGGCTGGGGCCAGTCTGTCTGAGAAGGGCTCACCCGTGAGAGCCGGAGCTGCTGGGTTGTCTTAGGGAAGTGACTGTGTAATGACTGGGCTGGCGATGAGACTGAACCTGGGCGGAACTGCTGGTGGGCGAGGAGAATGGGCAGATGGGGGCCAGAGGAGTCAGGGGGTCGGTGCTGTTCCCTTGGGTGCTGACTCTGGTCCTCAGCTCCATCTGCTGCTTCTTGGCTGCTCTGAGCTGAGAATCTTTCTCTGGACGATGGTCCCCACCATGTTCCTGCCTCACCATGGGTCTAGAAGCAAAGGAGCCAGGGGACTGCGGCCAAACCGTCTAAACCCGCCAATCAGAATAAGCTTCTGTCATTAACAGGAGTGCTAAATATGGAACTGATATTGAAGATCTCCAGTGAAACAGATAACTAGGTCTGCATTACACTGAGGTAAATCTGGGCAGACCAGAACTTCTGTGGCAGGGGAGAAGCAAGGCAGTGTGTGTACATTGTAGATATCTTCATATTTGTACTGAAAGCAAATCTGTCATCTCAGGTATTTTGTCACATATCGGAAAGCTGATTGACACAACCTCTAATCCTTCTCGCTGTTATCTGAAAGGAAACTGGAAATTTTAAGATGAAAAACACATAAAGGGCCTGACGGAAAAGCGAGGTAAATAGAGGAGGTGAGGGAAGCCCTGAGAAGCCCCTGTGCTGAGAACCACCTCGGATGGGCAGGGACGGTTGGGGCGTGCTATGTTTCTGGAGCTGGCAAAGAATGGGTAGGGGCCTCGTGTGACCACAGTGTGTCCTGGGCCCTCAATGGGGAAGTTACAGGAAATGTACTGCGCACACCAGATAACTCACATCCGTCCGTTTACAACCTAGTGACACTCAGCAAACGGTTGTACAGGAGGTGGGAGGGGAGAATGCTTACAAGGAGAAGGCCATGACCCTTGTCATTTGGTTAGACGACCAAGCAGATGCTTTACATTTGATACAAAACCCAATGTATATACTTCTCTGTGAAAATATCTGAGAAACTTCTAGGAAGACAGGAAAATGAAGATGAAAATTGCTTCCACAAAACCATGGTGATTAGTTTCTGTTGTGTAAAATGTTAGCATCCACATTCGTGTGGGCTCTCTGCAGCCTCATTAATGTGATTGTAAACACATCCGGTTTCAGCGGGTCCTCTTCATGCTCTGCTTCCTTCTGAGGTGGGAAAGACCTCAGTTTCACTCCTGCTGCAAGCCTATGAGAGTGGAGCGTGTAGCGCTGCTGAGCTTTGTAAGAGGAAGAATTCTGCAGTCTCAGAGCACAAAGAACCCATGAGAACAGAAGAGCAAAAGAGGTTTAAAAGAAAGGAAAGACACCCAGAATTGATTATGTCCCTTACAGCACTGTTCCACTTGTGAGGCTTACCTTGCTTCCTAAAACTCAGTCAGAACCTAGAGTTATTGCAAAAAGGTTGGAATAAAACACAAAATAAAATGTTGAGAATGAGCTTCAGTCCTAAGCAAGGAAAGGCCAGGTTCTTGTGCTCCTAAACACTGTGAAGGAGAGAGCCTATTTACTAAACTTTCCTACAGGAACAGCTAGGAGGAGCAGGAGCCTCCCGGTACTGAGATGCCTTCTTCAGTTCATCCATGATTTAACTCTTGGTCCCTTGTGCATTTATTATCCTAATAACCAACTAAGATCACTATGCGCTTGGTGCCTGCAAAGTGTAATCCACTGCATGTTTTCCAATCAAATTTGATTTAGATGACATTTTTCTTTAGGAGAAATGTACACGTTGTTCTTGGGTCAGTTTTCCAGGACCTGATCTCAGCTGTGCGGACTGTTGGAGATCATCCACCTGAGCAGCCTGCACTCCTGAGGACAGAAGACTCCTTCTCACCCTCCACCACCTGCTTGAGGGGTGAACCTACCACCTGGCCTTCTCGTCTGGGAACTGAAGGCCCAGTGGCGAGGGGCCTCCAGACTTGGGGACAGCTGTCCTGGAGCTGTATGGCAGGTAACTGCACCTCCAGCCAGAAGTCGGGAAGCCAGGGGCCAGGTACATCCGAGAACTTGGGTAGGAGACAGCCAGGTGTGGGGCTAGGGCGGGGCCCTCAGTGTTCCTCAGAGTGGAATGCCGCCCTGCCCACAGCTCAGGGGGAAAGGCTCTTTCCACAGTGGCCTGCGTTCTCCTAGCAGGGAGAGGCATCAGGCCACGTGCATGTGAATGTTTTTTGGAAGGCTCCTAAGAAGTCACATCTACGAGGAGCGCAGGAGCACGGCCAAGCTAACTGGGAAAGTGTGACTTAAATCAGCAGAGTGCTGTCTCCCAAGGCACAGAGCCAGGCCATTTCCTGGGCATGTCCTCCCGCTCCCCGGTGCTGCGCCATGGCTCCCTGGACCTGACCTGCAGCTCCGAAGTGGACTTTGGGGATGAGGCACAAGGCCATGCAACACAACATCCTGCCCTGGGAACTGCACTGATTCGGCCGGAATTTTGGGGTGCTGTCAGTGTACCTGCTCTGCAGACCGGGGGTGGCACAGGGCTAACAGAGGCTGTGCCCTGCTCTCCTCCAGGGGTGCAGGCAGCCAGTGAACTTTCCAGTTTTATTTTCAAACTACATGCAACAGCTATCAACGTACTTCACCTCCCGTCAACACAAACCCTCCACGGAGTGCGGCATCTGAGCACATCCCCCTGCCAGAACAAGTCAGAGTAGAGTAGGACCTCATCACGGCTCATTTACAGGTAGGGGGCTCCCCACGGTGCACACCGTTACAAGTGGTAGATTGTCTCCCACCCAGACTTGACATGACCAGCAGAGACTTGAAAGAAAGTGGAGGGGCTGGGAGCGACACGCCTGGGAAGGCATCCAGGCCCCTGCCAACCTCAGCCGACGGAGCCCACTTGAGCATCATGGATGCAGAGGTGAGGCTCAGATGTTCCCACGGCCAGGGCACATCAGGACACAAGTGTAACAGGGACACTAATAAGTGGCGGGAAGGCTTCATAATGACTCAGTTATGCTCCTGGTCCCAGGGCTCCACTCTACCAGGGCTGGACTTCGGCCTCCTCTCTCCTCGCTTGCCATAGTAGCTCACCTTCCTGGACTTCCGGTTAACAGGATGCCCTTTAGTGGCCTGCCTGGTCTTTATCCTAAATGATACAGGGGCTTAGGACGCCCTGGCTTCTGTTGAACCTAAACACAAGGAACCCAGTCTCTGGTTTGCTCTGCAACCTCCTAGAGGAGCCACACACAAGGGAAAAGCATCACATCGGAAAGGGTTTCCAAGGTCTCACCCAGATGTAAACTCTCGCCCAAACGTAAAAATTGTCTAGAGGTTCATTGGTCTGTGGTGCTCCAGTGAATCTCTGCCAACAGTGACAGCAGAGCAGAGGCGCCGGGGCCTGGCGCCATGACCCTGGCTGCTGCTCCCTGACCATCTCCAGACCCAGACAGGGGCTGGTTCATGGCCCAGGAAACCTCATCAGGGGTCTGATTTGCCCCGCATTGGTCCATAGAGCACTAAGATTATTCAGTGAGGGGAAGTTGGCCTTAGTACAATGCAAAGACTGAGAAGTACTGTGAAATTCAGCTCTTAGGCTCACATACTACATTGAACAATGAGTACAATTTTCTTTTTAAAAAAACCCATAATTTGTAATGGGAATAAAGCCTAACATTGTATATTATGAATATACGTGTATACATACATATATATTTACATATATATATATATATATGGTACAAGTCACAACAGAATATTAAAGTCATATATTACATATAGTCCCCTTGCACAGTGTCAGTTCTGATGTTTCCAACTCAGGACAGTTTTGAGTACTTTAATTACTCATAACTCAGAAAGGTGAAATAAGTTAACTTGCCTCTTATAGCTATGCTTTAGCAAAGATGGATTTCAATATGTACGTGGTCTTTGCCAGAGATCCCTCTCCCTCTCTCTCTTTCTTCTTTCTCTCTCTCACAGCGCACCAGCTGTGCACCTGGAGAATAAAATGTAAGTGGGCTGATTCCCCACATTAGCTTTCCTATCGCTGAGACACAGAGCCCGACCCACTCAGCCTAAAGGAGGAAGGGTTTAATCTGGTTCATGACTTTAGTGGATTCCGTCCATGGTCTCTCATTCCGCGATAGAAGCATCATGGCAGAAGGGCGTGGTGGAGTAAAGATGCTCAATTCCTGGCAGCCAGGAAGTGGATCCAAGAGCAGTTCCAGGCAGGAAATGGCTGGGCCTAGATCGAGTACCCAATGCCGTGCCTGCAGGACCCCCGACACGTGCCCTGCCCCGGGCGACTCCTGAGCCAGTCGAGGTGAGAATTGCGCTCACACCTTGGCAGACCAAGACTCTCCAGACTGGGCTTGCCCATCCTCCCACGGCAGGGACCGCTCCTGTGTCCACTCCTTTATTAGTTGCTGTTTCTGAGTGTGACCAGGGCCTAAGGATGATGCCTTAGCAACATGTTCCCGTTTGACCTTCCCAACTCCAAGCGAGCAGTGGCTCGGTGGGGACGTCCCCGTCCTTCTCAGGCCTTTGTCTGCTTTGCTGGCAGTTACTTTAGTGAGTGTCTCTGTGAGAAAACAGATCGCAACAGTGTGTTCAGGTGGGGTTCAGCCCAGGCACTCTGTTCGCATTTCTGTCTTCCACCTCGAGGCTGCACATTCACACACACACTTGCTCAGTTTGCATCGAACCCATGTGAACTGTGTTTGGTTCTAAACGTGTGAGGACAGTTAAGAAGTATGCCCAAGTAATGACAATGCACAGTTAAACATAAAAACTAGGAAAATTGTAAAATGCTATTGTATAGTTTATGTTTCTGGATATTTGCTTTTCAATTGCTTTTGTCTGACACTATCTGTGCTTCTCTGATGCACACCACTCAGAACTTCGTGGGAAGGGCAGGTGCCTAAGCGGGTGAGCAGCAGGCCCCGGTTTGGCTTGTGACGCTGGAGGCTGTGTGGAAGACCGTGCTGCACTGCTAAGTAGCACCCAGAGCTTTCCCATTGGCCCAGAAGTGTCTGCTGCACATCAGGGCTGTGGGTAGTTATTAAGAGTTTGCCATGCTAAATTGGTACCATCTCTATCTGACAAAAGTGCCACAGAATAATTGAATCCATAAGCTCAAAAGCACTGCCTTTATTTTGTGGAGTGTGCCTTTCCTATCAAAAAGTCCCTACAGTGCTCCCCAGTGCAGTTGCACCAACTCTCAGGCCTGATGAACAAACCCCAGGACCAAGGTCATGGGCGGCCCGCATCCCGGGAAGGAGGCTGTGTACCCATCCATCATATGCACCAGGGAAGGCCTTGCTAATGCTCTGAGATTAGCCACATTCCAGGAGGACATCCTTGACCACACAAAGGCCACAGGTACGGAAGTCAAGCAAATAGATTCTGAGGAATTAACTGGGCTCCTGAGGGATTTGTGTCTTTGGAACATATTTCAAAATACAGAAGCTGCCCCGCCACCAGTCTGTGAGAAGGAGTAGACAAGGCAAGCAGACATGGTCCGCGGAGGAGGGAGGGTCAGGGGAGCCACGTGCTACCCTTCTGCGGCTCCAGGGAGAAGGCAAACAAGGAAAGAGGCTATTTGTTCCCTGATGTTTCTGGTTCACAAGGTGAGTGCTCTTCTCTGCTTCAATTTCCCCTGAAGGTTTCTGATTAAGTCAGGAGGCCTAAGAAGGCAGAGGAAGGGCAAGCGAGTGGCTGGCTCATTTATTAGAAACACTGAGCTGGGCTGGTGGCAGAAGGATTGTGTGTTGGAGCCCAGACTGGAGTGATACTGCCTTCAAATGAAACTATAAAATTAAAAAGTGCTGGGTTTAATCCTTTGTAGTGAAGGGGAAAATGTGCCTGAAAGACTCCTGTGTCTCCCATCCTGAAGCTGTTGCTGCTGCTGCTTGCTCTGGAAGGATTGACCTGCCCCCACATTCACACCAGCCAGACGCTCCTTAGGGAAGAGCCAACCACCAACCTGGGGCCAGCACCTTCCCCACAGGCACTTGTCTCCCCCCATGCGGTCCTCAGGAGCAGGTGCGTATCCATACCACTGAGGCCAGGCATGCCAGGCACTTCAAGGACACAGCAGAGCCCTTGCATGTGACAGCTGCCCAGGAACGTGTCACATGTGCAGTGGAATCCTCCTGTCATCACTGAGGCCACAGACAGCACACTGGCTGTGTCCCCACATTAATCTCTCAAATTCTACCACTTAGGGTAGTTCTATGAAGCAGTAATTGTCGATCAGATGTGATTAAGCCACATTAGTTATCTTTAGCAACACACTGTGAGGTGGCATTAAGCTCATCACATCAAAGGTGTTTGTCCTTTCCCATCTGAAATAGATGATGGTATATTTGGACCGGGGCATGGTAGAGGGAAGGGCTGGCCCAACTGAAGTGAAGGCAGATGGGGAAGAACACATTTCAGGCTCTGCTTGTGCTCCAAAAGGAAAATGATGACACACAGATGCAGACACACACACACAGCACACACAGAGGACAGCCTGCTAGTCACTGCTAACAGCGTAGAGACTCACAGAATGCGCAGTGACACTGAACTGTATAAGTAGCAAACCTCACTTATCTGCCGGGCCTCAGGGTTTACCTCCAGCTGCCAAGAGGAGAGGAAGGCACCACACCCTCCAGGGTGTGTCTGATGAAACTCGGGGGTCTTTCTGGGGCCACGAAGGGCACACAGGCCCTTCCTCCTGCCCCTGGGGGCCCTGAGGAGAAAACAGGACTCTGGGCCCCAGGTGTGAGTCAACCTGCCTCCTTGGTTTCACTCTATCTTTTTTCCCACGTGAAGGAAAATGTGCAGGAGATACAATTAGGAGAGCTGAGCATTCCTGCCAAGAATGACGTTTTTCAATTTTCTCCACACTAAATTTTAGTTAAGTAAGATTTTCAAATAAGATATAATTCGGGGAATTTGAAATTGCATATCAAATTAAAGTAGAGTTCGGGAAAAACAGTATTAGACTGATTAATATTTTCCAGAGAGCTTACTATAGTTATAAAATCTTATTCTTGTTATTTTCCATCTAAAGTGAATTAGATTTTTAATTCAAATATTTAAATGTATTGAATATGTTTTAAAGTCCTCTTATTGGGGAAGTTTACACGAAGCCAATGTGAGAATAACGTCCAGTGACAGCTTCAATGTTTCCTAGTCCGTCTGCCTTTGTGCTCGTTCAAAATGAAGGCATGATGTCAGCACAAAGCAAGGGCAGCTGGGATGTCCCCACACCCAGATGCTGACACATTGCTAGATGTGTGCAGTTGGTGGCCCCGCAGAGGGGACTCTGCAGAAAGGCAGAGCCTCCCCTGCTTCTCCTCTGTGGGGCTTGTATTTTACTCCACACTGAGGACCCCAGGCAGGGAGAGAGAACACTCAAATCTGTGCACAACAGAATTTCTTTAGGAGTCAGTCCTGCATGGTGGCATTTCAAAGCACAAAACAATGCTGGTGAAACATGATGGGTTTCTCTTTACAAAATCAAAATATAGAAACTTAGAAGTATCACCTGGGAGGGAGCTATTGGATTCCTGAAATGTGAGCCTTGCAATGAGTCTCGTAGGCAAGCGGAGTTCATATAAACTTATAATTCAGAGTAATTGTGAGTTGGAAAGATAAAGACAGATGAGACAAGAACGATTCCTACTTCAAGACAGCACCTTAACGACCATAGAAAGAACTATTCCTACACTATGTGTAAATCTTCACCATCAAGTACTGCTGTTCTGTACCATCAGAGTTTTACATCATAAAAATGAAGGTACGAAAATATTGCCTCAGAGATGCACAAAATATCGCACCAAATGTTATGTGTTGACTTGTGTGTGCAATAAAGTGTGTGCACTAAACTAGCAAAGGGTCCTGGTTGTGGTTAGAACTGGGTTTTCAAAATTTATAACATACATTTTCTCCTTGATTCAAATATTGAATGTCTTGGGAAAATTAACTGCTTGTTTTTCCTTGTTTTATTTTTTAATTCTTTACCTCTTTAAACACTGTTTTTCTCCTTAAACTCAATCATATTGGAATTTGTACCTCCCCGCTCTGTGGCCACTCTGAAGCCAAACGCAGTTCAGTGGTGAGAGTGGGTCAGCGTGGGCTGGGTGCAGCAGGCACACGGGGGCATGGGGACAGCAGGGTCCCATCCCTGAGGAGCAGACGAGACCACACATCTGCACTGTGGTCCTCAGAACCACCTGCAGTCTGGTGCCAGGAGCAGTTCCCTCTGGACTTCCCACTGCAGGTGACCATGAGTCACTGAGGCACAGGACAGCTAAATGGTGGGGACGGTGGTAGGTGACACTCGGGACTCATGATTATTCCTGCTTCTTCACCATGCTCTGCCAACGTCAGTTCAGAATCTGCTCTGTGCAGAATGCACAAGAACCTGCCTGGCACACATTGTTCACCAGTGAGGGGTGAACTAAGACTTTGGTGAAGAGAGCTGTCCTACTCGCTGCAGGGAGTTCTCCTGACACTCTCTTTACGGAATTATTCATCTTCCTTTTGTCTCCTCTGTCTTGTTCTGTTCTTTTTTTACCCATCTTCCAGAATGTTCACTTTTAAATTCTATTTTAATTTGTTTATTGGTTTATTAGCTGCATGCCTTTCAGTATTTCTGTATTGTTTCCTATAAGTGTTATGATAAATATCCCAGTTTCTGTTTCTTTAAGTGACTGGTGCATTATTCTGGTGAAATGGTACAGGGGATGTAATTGTACACGTCAATTTACCCCACATCCTTTGATTGATTTATTTTTCCATACTTCCTATATTTTAGAACAACATGCCTTTCAAATGCTCCCAGAATGTAATTTCTGCCTGAAACCTCTTAGGTACTGTAAAGAAGCTAAGAGGAAAAACTGATTTCTTTGACCTAAGACATTTAATGTTTACAGTGATCTCCACTGTTTATAGAAGATTGTACTTTCCACCTCTTATTATTTTTTGAGCATTTTAAACAACATTTTTGGCATTTTATCTATTGTAGGTCTTCTGGTGAGAGTTCTTTAGTTTTCGTTTTAATTTTCCTCATTCTCAAGATATTTTCATATAATATAAATGTCTTGGTTGACACGTTTTTCTTTTTCCTATTTTACTTTTGCTTTGCTTTTACAACTTTAAGATGTATTCTGCACGTATGATCCCATAACTTTTGCTGTATAATCACCATGATTTAAACAAATATGCCTAGGAAGTAATGTGTGTTTTTCTCTGTCTCTCTTAGCAACACTCTGTGAGGGGCATAGGTGTGATTTTTCAGTAGTAATCCTGTTGTGGTTTCTTGACTCTTAAATCTCCATTTTTTTTTTCTCAAATGTGAAAAATTTCAACCATGTAACTTCATAGGTATTTTCTGTTCATTCTCTTTCTGTTCTCCATCTGAACTTGCAGTTAGGCAATTCAGAAGTTGCCCCAGGACACTAATGTCCTGGTTATTATAATTTTTGTGCCTTGTTTCATCTGTTCTTAAGGTTAAGTGATTTCTGTTGGTCTGATTTAAAATTTAGTGACTCATCATTCCCACTGTTAAGCCTTTCCAATGAACTTAAGTTTTATTCATTCAGTTCTTGATATGATATTCTTAAACACTTAAATTTTCACTTGGTTTTCATTAGTCTCTATTTATTAGCTGAGACAATTTTAAAATCAAGAACCTTAATGTAAGTTTGGGGGAATTACAGATACTGTTATATTCATCTAAAACATGCTTGGGCTTTTTTCCCCCTACTTTGGGTAATTATCGTCTTTGGGCATTATTTATTTTTTTAAACAGGCCCTTGATTTCATTGCACTGATTCTGAAAAGCCTGCCTCTTGGGGCAAATCAAATGTCAGCTCAGTTCTTCTGTCTTTGGTTGTCCTAGTTCCTGTTGGAGCTGAGTAAGCACAGCTTGAGAGCCAGTCAAATCTCGGACAGAATTTAGAACCAAGCCTGGGGCTCTGAGCTCTCGATCTCTGCTCTCCTCTGGGGGCTGTTTCCGGTTGCTCAGGAGAACGTGGATTCTGCAACCTTTCGTGGTCTCTTGCACCACAGATCTCAGGACACCCTTAGATTGAAAGTTGTAAAAATGAGTAACTCACTCAATTTGCTCCCCTCCTCTGAAATCAGCCTGCTGGTTTCCCTCTCTAAGGCTAAATTTTTCTGTTTTAGTTATTTTTATATTGCATACACAGTTGCATTTACAGAAAGCTCAGGTCCAACGTAAGTTTATACAACCACCCTGAGTTGTATTTTTAGGAAGCACATTTTGCTCTATCCTCAGAATATATTTACTTATTCCTAATAATAAATATTCAAATATTAATTTTCAATAATTTCTAGCTGGCTACTTTTGCCCTCTGTGTGAAACTTGTAACGGGATTATTTCATTTCAACTCTTATTACTTTGGAGAATAAGTTTTGCTACTTCAAATTTATAGTGAGGAAAATGAGGCTGGAGTCCACGTAACTGCTGAAAACTGTGAAAAGTACTGGTGGAGTTTGGTTTCAAATTCCTCGCTTAGTTTCTTACATTTAAGACGTGGAAGTGTGCCCGGGCTTCCGTGCTTGTGTGTGATGTGTCTGCGTTCTTAGTGCGACATCCACAGGACTGGAGCAGGCTCCTTCCACTCCAGCGATGGCCAAGAACAGTCCCAGCATTGCATCAGGGAGCACAGTGACTTACCGGGTGTGTGGGTCTTCTCTCTCACACTCTGCGTTCCCTTATTGATTCTCTCTCTCTCTGCTGAAGCCATGGACACCCTGAGAGTGTAAAACTCAGAGCAGTGCGTGTTTGCCGAAACCCTGCTGCCTACCCACACGATTCACAAGCACGAAAATGAACCCAGAGGCATCCATCGTGAGGCTAAGCCACTCACTACAACACAGCCACACTGCCACTCAGCCCATTCCTTCCAGAGTCGGCTTGATTTTATGACAATAGGTTGTATTTTCTCATTAGAACCTACTACATCCTGCTTCCTCCTGGCATCGCTGGTCTGGAAATTGGCCTAATATGACCACGTGGGGCTCTCACTTAGAGACTGAACCCTGCAAGGAAATCTCAGAACAACGACTGGGAGAAAAAAAATAAAAGCACTAGGTAAATTAAACAACGGGAATTGCAAAATAGGTCAAATTGAAACTTGAAAGAGCTAAAGAAATACAAAGTGGAGAGCTGTTAACATTGATGGGTCTTAGTCACGCCAGCACAAGGTCATACCTAATGAAGCCTAAATAAGTAAATTTAGACAAAGCTGGGGAGAATTTTGGAAACCATTTGTTATTCCGTGTGACTCTCTTGCATAGATTCTATTTTCTCCTCATTTTCCAGCTGTCCAAATCCAATATTCTTTCTTAGGACCTGGTCTGTGTCCTAAAGCCGGATGGCATAAAAATAACCACACTATTAATCCTGCACTACAAGCGATATAGCTATTCACTTTTCACCGCTCAAACAAACCAAAATGAATTGCATTTCAATGAATTTATTCTGGGAGATAATTATCTGATGTATCTATATTTAGATTACTTCTAAATAACCTGCTATCATGCAAATGTTAACTGGTATATATGACAGTGAGATTTTCCACTTGAAAATAAACCCAAACATAAAACTTTGGTAAAATATTTATCACAGCATTGTTTTAGTGATTGATATTTTGAGATAATCTAAGTTCAGTAATTGAGTCAGCAGGAAATCTGGATTTCGATAAATATTTGAAATGGTGATTGATGACTGATGATTTCCTCCTTTGAAAAACCATGAAAGTATTTATGTTGGTAGCTGGTTTTGTAAAGTGATGAGGATATTTTGAAGGAACGTGTGTTCATAGTTTATGCTTTTGCATATTCGGCAATGCTATAGTAGTTGTACGCATTAGAAACATTTTATAATATGGTTTATCAAATCAGCCTAAATGAATTTTAACTTATGCCTACATAGATCTTATATGCTCCAATTACTTCATTATAACAAACCATGAGCAGATTAAAATGTTTTTTGTTCAGGGAAAGCAAAAGCAAGACGTGCCACTGAATCCCATCAAAGAAAATAGTAAAAATGAGAGCAAACTATTCTATGGCAATTCCACACACTGGTACATGCTGTGCCCATGACCATGGTTATTTATCTTTTGGAAAGATATTTGTCCAAAACCTGCTTATGTCTCATTATACAAATCTGAAGTTTGTTTCTTTAGAAAATCGCTCTTTGAGAACATGTCTTAAATGTTCCCTGGAGGAAGCAAAAGGATCTGATGTGAATTCATCAACTATAAACCATTTTAAACTACCACCGTACATATGATCAGAACCGTTTTTGATGTGATGTTGATCCCTCACATCAACAGTTGTAGGCTAGAATTCTGGGGAGAAATGAGACATTAGGACTTCCATCATTTAATTTCACTGATTGAAAAAACAAAGTGCACTCATTGCATGGCAGCTCTCTGTGCTCGGTGTGGGGCCAAGGGACCCTCTGCCACAGTCCGGGCAGCTGCGCCTCTCCATGCCACCAGGGCTGCAGCAGGGTTTCCACGGGAGACACCCGACCTTTTGGCTTATGCACATCTTTCTGTAACAGTTGAGCCTGTCTTCCTGACTGTCTATAAGCTCTACCAAGGAGATCAATGCCTATCTTCTCCCTCTGTGATAACTCAGGATGAATGCTCAGTGAGGAATGATGCTACAGGGAGCTGGAGACGTCTTTGGAATGATCAGACACACACTAAATCATGTACCCCAAATATGCAAACCCTAAAAGAAATAACGGGAAAAGTATGCTAAGTGGAAAATCCTTCCCTGTGGGACATTAAAGAAATACAAATGATATTTAATACTAGTATTTATATCTTAAGGATTAAAAATAATCTAAAAGCACAATGAAACATTACAATAGCACTGCAAAGTAAAGATAAGTTGCTAAAATATGTAAACGTACATACAAAATATAGGCAAGGAGTTTCCTTAATAAAGTGCTAAAATGTGATTTTTATGAGGAAGAGAAGAGTAAAATCTCTATTTTATTTTTATTACAAAAATAAGTTTTATAGCTGCCAACATTTACTAATGTAAATGAACTTGTTAGGTGAGATAAAGTGACAAACGTTAATCCATGACTGTTGCACAGCTCACACTATGGAGGGAAATCGGCTCAGTGAGGGACACTCTAAAGCCTGGTTCCCTTGAGAGACGTGAAGTTGTGAAACGTGGAAGTGGCTGCAGCCCCAGCTTCCACACCCTTCTGGGCCCATCCAGGGGCCTGGCTCCCCCAGGAGGTCCCGGGTTCAGCTCTACCTCTTTGCTCTCCCAGGGGAACACACAGAGCCATCAAAAGTGGGCTGTCGTCCCACGTAAGCTGACAGCAGTTCCCAATGTTCCTTCTGTGTCCTAAGAAAAGTTAGTATTCTTTCCTCTGGTGGCTCCCAAATATTTACTTGTTTCTATGTCTCAGTGGGTGGAGGGGACTCTTAATTGCAGAAACACTATAGAAAGGTAAGTGTAGGCTTCCTTCTGTTCACTTAAGCAGCAAAATATAATGTTTTTGAATTAATCATTAGAAATACAAGCATATGCAAATGAAGTGTACTAAAGAATTGCCTAAAACACTAAGGCAAAAAGAAAGAAAAGAAAAGAAAGGTAGGGTCACATTTTCATGCTTAAAAGTCTGTTGCTAGTATTGCAGTGGCCACTGCCAACAAGCTTTACTCCACCAGCTCCAAACGAAATGCTTTGCCATTTCTTGTCCTTGGGCATTGCCATTTCTGACTCTCTGAGTCCCAGCCCAGCCCAAGGCATGGGTTTCCCATAGGTTTCCGCCCTGCACTCCGATACCATCAGAGCAAGGACACTCCTTGGCATAGAACTGCCATAGTTTTCTTGCACCCCTGACCCCAGCATCCCCTCTCTGTTCTCACAGTGAGCTAGAATGTGTGCGCACAGTTGTGAAGCTCCACTTAGTGAAAAAATCACGCATGGTTGTGAGTGCCATGAAACCACAGCAGAGAATCCATCCCAGGTAACAGTAGGATATTAAGAGGTAAGATGACTTTGTTCTATGACCTCTTAACACTCAATATAAATGGATCAAATTAAATATGTTTTTAATCTCACTTCATTTGAAAATTGAGTACAATGAAATAAAGGAAAAAATAAAGGATATGGTGGGGAAACAAACTGTGTGAAATGTGTCAGAATCAGATAGCAAGTGCATCTGCTCACCCAGGTTCTCTGCTGATAATGCCCCCAACATCTGCTGTGGTTTATAACCAAAGCATCCGCCCAGAGTAGCACGCACTCAGAGTTGCACCCTGGGAGAGACGACTGGATCATGGGCAGGCTGCAGCCACCGTGGATTTACTTACTGGGAATTCACAGCTGACTGTGCTGTTAGGAGACGGCCTATGACCTGGAAGTACATGTTCTTGGCCCCAAATCTTCCCTCCTTCCTTTCTCTCTGCTTCCTGGCTACCATGAGGTAAGCGGCTTTCCTCCTTCATGCCCTCTTCGTGCATTTCTACCTCAGAGCCAGCCAACCGTGGAATGAACTCTCTAAAACCATGAACCATATCAACCTTTCCTTCTTTTAAGTGTGGGTGTCAGGTATTTTGTCCCATGGACAGAAAATCAACTCATACAACATCTTATTTACCCATCTCTTCTGTATGTCTACTCTAATTCACACTATTTTCATTGAAAATAACTTTTGGTGGTTATTAAGGCTTAACAATGAGAAGACATTCTAAAAGTTAGTTTTGCTATCCTCCATTTATTGTTCAACGCCTTTACTGAGAACTGATCACCTACCAACACATTAAACTGTAATGTTCCACCATCACCTTAAGGTCTCCCGAACAAAACAAAACACAGCCCCCAGTGAGGCACGCTCTGCCTACCGGACTGCCTGTCTGCAGGCCGGACTGATGCCCACTTGAGTATCTGGGGACGCAGTGCGGGTGTAGCCGATCTTTCCGTGTTTTCGTTTTCTAAGTCGAAATGTGGTCTCTTGCTTCTTACCGTCCCCCAGCTTGCTCTTTAACTGTAAAGCTGCAGTCCTACCACCTACTCCTGTGATGCTCACTGCAGAAGCTTTGCGGAGTTTCAGTGGTGTCGGTCACCTTGGGGTACATACGCCTCCTTCTTCTTTCCGATTGTGTCTGACTCCTCGTGCAGCAATGTCCTTCTCGAAGACCTTGCCACACTCACAAAGCCGTCCACACAGCCGTCCTCACCCTGCATGTGCGTCCCTGGGCTTCGGCTTTCATCTCTTAGCAGGAAAAAGCAGTGCTATTTCAAGAGGTATGTCTCAGCAGCAGGGAGCAGGAAACCTATGTCGGTAAGAAACGCCCACAGGCCAAGGTGAAGAATCTCCAAATAATTTACATGAAAAGATGGTGACGATTTTAACACAGCTTACGCATTTCCAGTGGCAGCTCAGTTTAATATTCTCAGCTCTCTGCTACTTTTTCTCTGCAATTTTTTCTTATAATTTTCGTACACATTTTATTTCATTTATATCTAATTCTGCCAACATTTTTACATAAAATCTTAGGTGTGAAATACAATAGATTTAGATTTCTAACACTTCACATCAATTTCTAACTATATTTCCCAGATATATGTTATAGCACTTCATGCTTACGGATAATATTTCAAATTACTGATATTGTCTACATCACTTTAGGTCTCACAGATGCTTTTATTTCATTAGGTTGAGAGCCTCTTTACCATCACCAGACATCCCGGCCAGTCTCTAGTCTGGGTCCCATTGTGCCACACGTCTGACCACTGCTAGTCAGTTCAGGAAAGGGCCGGGCACAGGGGGTGGAGGCCGCGTATTTCCACATGTTGGATTTTATAACACAGAGAAAAACACAGTGCTGACTGGGTACCACTGGGCGTCTCATCTATGGAAACACACCGAGGGGTGGACCTCCCACCGGGAAGTAGACTGGCGGAGATCACGAAGGCCTACGGTGAAAGTGTGAAATGTGAGTGGGCTGTGTCTTCACCCCTAGTACAATGCATATCTCGACATTTCGGTAAGAAGCACTCATCCAGACCCGCGCTGCGTCCTTTGACTCAGGCTCCACACCGAACAGGGACACGGCAAGGCTGCCGAGCTCTGCAGCAGGTTGCTCGTCTGTCTGCTGTACGGCCTCATTCATCTTCCTTGGTCTCAGTTCCGTCCTTCTGAGCTTCCTAGTTATCTCAGGAAAAACTAGAAGGCTGCATTAATACCTTAGTATCCGAAGACATTTCCGATGTTTTACCACAGGAGAAGGCCAACCAACTGCATGCTTCCAGGACAGCTGTTCCGCTGCAGTGCGGGAGCCACGTTTAGGAGTGAACCAGGCTCCACCTGCAGTGTGGGGCTGGGCTCAGTCCAGTCAATGATCACTGGGCAACTCCGCCAATAGGTGCTCGGGATCTTTTTCAAAGGAGATGGCACCTGCTCAAGACTTTTACTCCAAGATTCAAATAATATCCAACATAGCTAACAGTTTATGACTACAAATGACATGCTTCATCCACGAGGGGGAACGCTGCTTTCAAATCCAGAGATGCTGAGCGCTGGCTGTAATGTCTGCTTGTTCTGTGCCTGGGGTAAAATTACAGCCAGGGAAGTTTCACATTCACTGCGGTAGTCACACACAAGAGAGGCGAAACAATCTATTGTCCTAAATGTGAAAATATAAGCTCTCTCTTGTGGCCTTCATTTTTTCGTCAAGGAATATCTTTATTTCGAAGTTCATTCTAAGACTGGACACTAAATCTGTGGTCCAAATGGCAACATGTTACTGAATTGGTAATAACGTTATAAAACATTGATGTTATTCCAGCTGATGTGGGAGCTTGATGAGCAGGGTTTTGGAAACCAGAGCAGAGGGAACTCAGGTTTTACTAGCAAAAATTCGACGTCTGAATTCCTGACAATGTACAAGTTTGCCCTCGGTTTTTGTTTCTTTGAGAACTAAGAGTCCTGGGAAATTTTAAAAATCACCAGAGAATTCCATTTCACAGAATTATAGACACATAGTCTGTTATCTCACCTCGGCATTGGGCAGTAGTCCTTCCGTGCATAACTTGGGAATATCCAGGGAAGTGGCCTGGTATATTGCTCAGGGCACAGAGGCACATATGTGAAGGAGATAGGACACTGGCATGAATTAGGGTAGGAAAGACGTGGCTGGATCACCTGTGGGAGGGGACAGCATGGCCAGGTCCTGCCAGTGTGACACACCAAGTACAGATGCTTCTGACCACCCAGACATCTGGGGCACTGATCAATGTGCATGCACGGGAAGCTGAGTGTCTTACTCATGTGCACAGTGGTGCAGAGGCCAGGACTGCACAGCTGAGTCCCATCCATGTGGCTGAGGGGATTCAGAAGCTCACCCTGCAGCTGCTCACCAGCCTCTCTCTCCATAGGAGCTACTTCAGTGGGTAGATACTGGATGAATTCTCCAGGATCCATCTCCTGTTTTGGTAAAAGGTGGCCAAAAGTGGTCTATGTCTTTAATAGGTAAGCTAGGAAAGAACAGTGGACCCTCGAGTTACAATCATGACCACACTGACACAGGAACAACTTGGATTACAACCAGAATTTTAGTTTTAACTTATAAAGCAAGCCTTGGGTTATGGCCCAAATATGTCTGCTTGCACTTCCAGATGGTCTCATGTACAGATCTAACCCTTAAAGAGCTCTGGAAGGAGCGTGGCAGCATCCTTTCCTATGTGGGGCTAACTGAGAAATCCTGGGCCAGCGTCTCTCTAAGGATGCTGAGCTCTGCCTGGGTGCAGGAGAGAAACTCTGAGGGCCATGGAGAGGAGCCTGAGCCTCAGTTGACCAATCTGAGTTACACCTGGCTCTCATGAAGGAATTGAGTTTGTAGGCTCCAATGTGCATACAAAGAAACAGGTAAACTGAGATACATATATGAACACATTACAGATTCAAAACAATGAATTTGCCGGATAGGATTTTCCCTGATCTTCCCAAATGTTGAGGCCTCCCCTAATCCAGAAGCACTTTGTCCCTCCCATGGCCCAAATGCCCACATCCATGACACAATGCCTTTCTAGAACACTGTCAACACATGTTTAGAAAAGCTAAATTCTAAAAAAAATAATCGAAATACGATTAAATAAATCAAGCAGCAGCAATTGCAATCTGCTCACAGTTACGTGACAGAGAACAAGAGCTGGTTTTATGTTCCTTGGTAATCACAGCAGCTGTTTATTGCAGTACAGGCTTTTCATTTATACAAAATGTTCATCGGGCAGGGCCTTTCTCCAGAGAGAAGCCGGCACCTTGAATCCATTATTCACCAGGCTGTGCAGAGCAGTTGAGAGGTCAGCCGGGCAGCAGGAGAGAGTACTCAGCACGGGGTAGGTTTGCTCCTGTAGGCTGGCAGCAACATTTCCAATCCCAGTGTATACTAATGCAGCCTCTCCACAGAAGTGCGGCTGAGCCGCCTGTCTCGGGGTGATTTGTGGCAGGTGTAAAACAAGATTTTCCAGTACAGTAAATCTACAGTTCCTAAATGAAACCCAAGGCAGTCTATGAAATAATTTCTTCCTTCCAACCTGAATTAATAACTTTGTAACATGGCTCACCTTTGAGTTTATTTTATTCAAACAGATTTCTTTTAACACCTAACGCTTGATAATTCAGAATGGAATCTTTAATGATTTATGTGAGTCCCCTGAAAAAAAAAACACCTTGAAATTTCTGAATGCAGAAACACATGATGAATGGTTGGAGATGCTCTGTCTGACAGTGAAGTGCAATTTATAACTTTTAAAGTTAGACATTTTGTTTATTATGTCCCAGGTGCCCAATTACACTTATTCAAATGCAAAAAGACATCAACAAAGGAATCGAAGATATGGATAATCACATCTAGTCTATGAAATTGCCATACCCCCACCTCAGTGAGTGCATCTCTCCAATGGTTTGGAAGCTTTTTAAATTTTCCAACTGACACTACTACTGTCCATGGTTGAACCTTCTCCTGATCATCTGCCTCAGTGGGTGAAGTGCTTTCAGGCCTCTGTGCACTGTGGTTCCAGGGCACCTTCTTCCTGATGACACGGGACCTGGCTGGCAGCTCTCTGACTTGAAACACCTTACTGTGAGAGAGGGAAATGATCAACAGTGTCCGTTTTCACAGGGTTTTATCAGGAAGGTGAAATTGCACCTGTAAAGCACAGAGTACTATTCTCAGGTGTACATCATGGTTATATTCACATCTGGAGTCAAGAACTGAACTTCAGGAGCCATCCTGGGACTGGGCTCAAGAGGCCACAGTGTGAGAGAGAACAGGAGGGGTGAGAACAGGCATTTCCTTCTAGAACTGTTTCTACGCGTGTCACGGGACAGGCGGTAATGATTCATTTCAATATAAAGTATGTGACACAAAGGTGATACATGTAAAAAGGTGCCACAACTTCTTCTAAGTATTTGATAAGACAACAGATAAAAATCGCATTAAGACCTATCTGTGGTTTACATTTTTGTGCCTCCAAAGTTCACGTTGGCACCTGAGGCTTTATGTGACAATGTGAAGACCTGGGTCCTCTGGGGGACAGAGGACAAGGGTGCCCTCATAGATGGGATGTATGCCTTTATGAAAGAGGCTTCCTGTGCACCGTCTCTGTCTTGGCCTTTGTCTTTTCTTCCACATGAGGACACAGCACAGCTTTCCTACCTGCTGCAGCTCTCAGAGATTACCGTGAAAGCAGAAGGTGACAGGCTCCTAAACAGAACTGCCAGACCTTGCACCTTGGACATTCCAGGCTGGGGAACTGCAAGACTAAAGTGACCTCCTGTCACAGCACAGCAATGGGAGTGGACGAAGCTATGCCAGAGCCGGCTCTACGCTGCGCCAGTGTCCTGGACTCCCTGCACCCAGGCCTCCGCGTGCTGCCTCCCCACTGCAGACGGCTCCGGGCTGTTGCAGCAGCCCCTGTGTGAAGGACATGGTGGCATCTGGAGTCACAGGAGGCTGTCATTTGCTCCGTGCTCAGTTGGGTCATCCCCTCTGAGGTATCAGCCACATGTGATGGGCACTCAGGCTGCCCTTCGAAGGTCCACTGAAGGAGCAGCTGAGGCCTCCCGCGATGGCCAGAAAGGAGCACATGTGTGGCTGTCGCAGGCAAGTCACCCTGTGGGAGGTGAGTGCCCTCACCCTGAGTCCAACTTCATTGCCTGGTGCAGATTCTCCTGGGCTCCACAGAGGCAGAGAGGAGGCTCCCTGCCCACACTCACAGCTGCAGTGTTGCTAGGCAACACACAGTGGAGGGAGCCCAAGATCCTCAGAGACTCTGGCCATGGTCACCCGGATGACAGGGATGCCCCACCCACCTAGGCAGCAGGAGAGTTTCAAGAGGAAAAGAAACCATGAACATAAAAAAAACAAGTTTGGCCACAAGTCTGAACGAAATTCAAAACATTTCAATTCTAAAGAGTGCATTGTTCAAAGCCGGGCGTGGTGGCACAGGCCTGTAATCCCAGCACTCAGGAGTCTGAGGAAGGACGATTGCTGTGAGTTCGAGACCAGCCTGGGCTATGTAGTGAGTTCCAGGTCAGTCTCCACTACATAGTGAGACCCTGTCTCAAACAACAACAACAACAACAACAACAACAACAACAACAAAATTGCATTGTTCCCTGAGTAGAATTAGGAATCAATGACAACAGTTTTGAGAAAGACCTCAAATATTTAGTAATTAAGGAGAACACTGCTAAGTGCGCAATGGATAAAAGAAACAATTACAAGGACAATTTTAAAATGTACACACAGAATGATTATAAAATTAACAATACATCAGAATTTGTTGTATTCATTTAAAGCATTGCTTATGGGGGAATGTATAAAAGAAAAAAATCTAAAGTCAATTAGTTAAGACTCTTCCTCAGAAATTGAATAGAAAATGTAGAAAATTAAACCCAAATAAGTTGATGGAAGAAATTAACTAACATATGCTTAGAAGTAAAATCTTTAAGAGCAAACAATAGAGAAAATCACAAAAGCAAAAGGCATTTTTGTGGGAAAATCAATTCATAATACTAATCAGGAAAGAAGAGAGATGTACAATGACAATATTGGAAATAAAAGACATCTTTTCAGATCTGAGGCTTTCATAAGAGTATAAGAAATATTGTGAATAATATTTTGCCAAAAATTATGACAATTTTATTAAAAGGGACACCGTTTTTAAAAAATAACAGCCCACCTAAAACTGATACATGATTAAATAAAATATTCCTTATTAAAAACTTTCCTAAGAGTAAGCCATAGGTACAGAAAGCTGACATGAAAATTTCATGAAGCATTTAAGGATGAAAAAACAGATTTTTTTTCCTAAAAAAATCATTTCTTAAAATAAGAAAGGAATGAAAAAGATTTCCCAACTAATTTTATGTAAATGGCATAATTTTGATAGCATAACTGCTCAGAGATATCACAAAATTTAAAATAAAGAACCAAACAACAAAAAAGTTATGGCTCACCACGCAGTATGAAAACAGAAACAATAGCTAAAATTATTTTAAGTTGTCAAATCAAATGCACAATATATAAAATATGGTTAACAGTATTTGTCTTTGAAAAGGTGGAATTATAAGTATGTTTTCTGATTTCATAAAAACAAAGAAAAATAAGCAATTGCAAAAAGAAAGATTCCAAACTTTTGTAGGGGCTTCATGTTACTTGTCTAGTCAGTTTGTTGTTGTTGTTTTATTTATTTTTTAATATACTATAGATGGTCAATCCTCAACTACAAAAGCAGTAAAGGAAAAAAAAAGCCAGAAATTATAAATAAAGCAAAAAAGGCAAAACACAAAGAAGGTTATGTGGCATAACAATGCACACAAATATTGTTGTTTTGGTAAAACAAATAGAAAGTATTTAAAAATCAACACAGTGGTAGCTCGGTTTCCGAATTTAACTCTTTCCATAATTTTGGTGGCAAACGGAGTTGGACAAGAACTGAATCAAATTCGATAGTTAGGGTCAGTGTTGACCTTTGGGGAAAGTTGATTCAGTTCTCATCCAATTCATTTTGCGATCATACTCGTGGAAAGAATTAAATCTGTCAACTGCAGTACCACTGTTCTTTTCTTTTTCTTTTTCTTTTTTTGTTTTTTGGTACCAGGGATGGAACTCAGATCCTTGCACTCACAAGGCAGCCGGTGGAACCACTGAGCTAATTCCCCGGCCCAACCACCGTACTTTTTAATCAGTATACAACTTAATCTTTTAAATTCTTAGTTTTAACAGAAATTTCCCTTCAACCCTTTACATCCTGTCTTTATCACGTTGCAGCCTGTCCCTTAACAGGTTTGCAAGACTTCCCACTGGCTCATTTTTCCTGCCTCCTGGAGGAAGAGGAGCAGCTGTGGGTACCAAGGGGCAGTGTTCAGGGACGCCATCTTCAGAGGCAGAGGTAACAGTGGGCACAGGGAGCTCGGCCCCTGGAGCTGACAGCCCGGGGTAGGAGGAGCAGGAGCGCCACCCTGTGGCAGCTCAGAGCAGGGCCTGATACTGAGGCAGCTTTTCTCTCAAGGGTGCTGGGTAAGGTCATCTCCAAGATAGATCCTCATCCCAGAGCAGGCCACCACTGTAGCCTAACACAAATGAGAAAATAAAAGAACCTGGACTGCCCGTCCAGGAGGGAGCTGAAGAAAGTGAGAGGCAGGCCAGGAGACAGGGCTCCAGGCAGAGAATTACATTCTCTGAGAAAAGGGCCTCAAAACAGTGCTACAAGTCACCAGCAAGACTTTGCATGGAGGCAAAAGACTGCAAGTTAGGGACCCTGGTCCAGCCTTGGAGGACACCGAAGTAGAGAAGAACCTCACGCCAGACCCTGCGTCTCAGGATTGCAGAGCGAAACACAGCCAGCAGCCACCATGCCCAACACCCAGATGGAGAGGAACTGAGTCCCGATCAGGGTGGGGACCTGTGCCAGTGTGTCCAGCACCTGCATCCACGACAGAACTCCTACTTCTTCCTCTGCCTTGGAGGATTTTGACAAAGCTTCTGGAAAGCAGCAGAGCCTAGGCTCTCACCTGAAAACAGAGCTGAGGTAAAAAGATCCAGGAGCTGTCCTACAGTCTGGTAATGCAGAGAATGATTTTGAATTACTGAAATCGTGTTTGTTGATATCTTGAAGCCATTCAGACACACCAGCTCTTTCTAATACATTTTTTGTCCAGTCCATCCATGGCAGCCTTCATAGGCTGAGCAAACCCAAGAAAAGTCTGGAAGAAACAAACTACCACGCAGGTCAAAACATGAACAAAGCTTGGGAGATCCGTGCAGGGGGAGGAAGCACCTGCTTGCACACTCACCCCGTGAGGGTGATCATGGTTACCCCTAAAGCTTGGTACAGCATTCATGGAATGACAACCTCCACAGATGGAGAAGAGATTTCTGGAGACAAGAAGGTGAGAAGAGTGAACCCATCTGTCGAGGGCCCCCCATAGTGGCTGCAGGGAGCAGACATTCTGCTGTATGCAAGGTCCACATTCTGCTGTGCTTTCTACTCTAGGTGTGCACAATGGTGCCCTGGGCAGCAGGACGTGCCCTGGGCTCTGTGTTAGTCCCTGCACCTGCACATGCACATGTGCATCTGTTGTAGCCAGATTTCTCGGCATTGGACACCAACCAAACGCTCACAAATTAACAGAGGAGAGGTTTAATTTAGCTCACAGTTTGGGGGTCAAGGCCAGAGTCCCCTGGCCCCATCTCTGAGCCTCGTGGTGGGAAGGATGGTGGGGACAGGCTGAATCCAGTGGCCCAGAAGCTAAACAGGGGGACAGCACTGGGACAGGGGCCAAGGCTCACAGGAGGTACCCAGGCTGGGACCCACAGCCACCCTGGAGTGTGCCCTGCTCACTGCTAGGCATCTCCAAGCCCATGAAGCTGAAATGTCAGGATTAAAGGTCGTAGGACCTACAACTCTTTAAAAGTAAAAGCAATAACTACAAAAGAAGCAGGGCTAGTAATGCTCTTCTCCAGCTTTTCACAAAAATCAAACATTGCAAATGTGCTGAGAAACACTCCTTGTTTTCCATGCTTAATCTCAGTCTTTCCTAAGAATCATCTTAGGCCTTAGGTGTTATTGCTAAATCTAAGCTCCAGATGAAAAATGACCCTAAAAGGTTAAATAATTCTTCCTCAATAATAAAACCTTAGAGCCACACACCATTCCGCCTGTCTTCAGTGCATCTTCATGACAGATGTTACCACGAAGACCCCAGAGGCTGTGACCTGGAGCACATCACAAACAGTCATCGAGCAGCATTTCAGGGTCTGTTTTATGAAGCTAAGATTCCCGAAGGCTTAAACCTAAACTTCTAGAGCAAAATAGAATTTCAAACCATGCACCTCTCAATCACTGCAAGCTACGTTCTTGGACACCACCGTTGCTGCCCTCTAATTTCTCCACTGCACCTTGGTGTTGAATCGCAACCATCGCCCATCTGAGTGGTCACCTCCACACTTGTCAGGCCCTTAAAATATGGCCCTCAGAGTAATCCAATTTCCTCTCTCAGTGCAATTTTGCCCTGAGGAAAGTGTGATACTGACTTTTAATGCACCAAGACGTTGTTTTCTTCTCAGTTGTTCTTCACATATCTACCGAATACTCCAGTGCCCGAAGCTACTTGGACCTCTTCTGTGGTGCACAAATCACTGGACCACCCCTCCAAGCCTTACTGAGCTTGTGATCAATTAATTTCTCCATCCTCTTCAACAGCTGAATGGTACAACAGATTTTCTAATCTAAAATCAAAAGTTTGTGTTCACCCTTGCCAAATTTCATCACACTTCTCACAGCCTGAGAGAACCATGAAAGCAAATGCAGGCAGCTGTCAAGTCTGGGGTGAAGCTGTTTAAAGCACCTGCTCCCTCAACAGTCTGAGTGTCTGTCCCCCTTCACGACCTGGGGATCCGCGCAGGTGCTGTGGGACATGGACTCCCAGCAGGAAGCAGCCAGGAGGGCTCTGAGGTACAAGGCCACACTGCCCTGTCTCCCCGATGAGGAGTTGCAGTTTCCAGTGAGGACTGTTCCACACAGACCTGGCGGCCACCCCAGCTCCCATCTCCTGGGCCTTCAGGGGCCTGCCGCAGTCCTCAGCAGCCTGACTGTTCTGTTCAGCATGTTTCCTTCTTTTTCCTAGAGGTGCTTTCCCAAGAACAGCTCGCACCGGCCACCAGTCAGCCTGCATGGAGACCCGAGTCCCACCCTTGTTCTTCACATATCTACCGAATACTCTAGTGCCCGAAGCTACTTGGACCTCTTCTGTGGTGCACAAATCACTGGACCACCCCGCTAAGCCTTACTGAGCTTGTGATCAATTAATTTCTCCATCCTCTTCAACAGCTGAATGGTACAACAGATTTTCTAATCTAAAATCAAAAGTTTGTGTTCACCCTTGCCAAATTTGCCTGGGAACCGGACGGACATCGCTCCTTTGGCACAGTGAGCAGAAGACTGTGTCCGCCACACCTCAGGGAAGTAGGAACTTTCTCTGGACCTCTTTGTAAGAATGTTATTAGTACATGTTTGCAGGGCTTAATGGTTCTCTTCATCGTGGGGCGCTGGTAATGCACATGACCATCCTACCTCTTTTCTCGTCCTCTTCCTCTACCTCTCGCCCTTCTCCCTCTATCTCTTGGTCCCCTCCCTTTTGCTGAAGACCCATCTCCATGTTTCCTATTATCTGTCTCTCATTTTGCTGTCAGCTGTTAATAATTTGGCTTTGTTGGATCAGAGACACCATATGATAGTTAAGCTGGCTCATTAGGGGCTTGGGATGCCTCCAACTCCCTAGTGATGGCTCCATGTTTCTTTCCGGCCAACGCAGTGCCTCATGGTGTCTTTCAGAGCACCTGTGCCCAAATCCCTCATCACACCCTGGCTAGGCACAGCAAGGAGTGTCCCCTGCCCGTCCCTTGGCCCCTCCTTGGTACCCCACCATCTTCTTTGCCACATTCCTGAGGATTACGCCCTGCTGCCCTCTGCCTGGCCACTGCCCCTGGCTGGCTGCTTTGACCCAGGGCTCTCTCCCCATATGAGGACTCAAGCTTACTGGAACTCAGTTCCTGTCTTCCCTGCTTGACCTGTTGTCTCACTTGCTGTTGGACCTTAACAGTGGCTACTTTTCTTCCTATTTTACGTTATCATTTAGACAGTTTGAACCATGAATACAACGGTGCTGTGTACGTAAAAAAGTACCAATAAACTTAATAAAAAAATTGGCTTCTGTCATTTGTCTTCATTTTCTTCCTGTATCATCTTTGATGATATCTCATACTCATTTTTTCTTTCCATATTTTCTTTCATTTTATTTTTTAAATTTTTTTTCTCATTGAGTTTATTGGTACATATTAGGTATACAATAGAGTTACATTCGTCATTGGGATCTTGTACCTCTACATGACAGGTCTTGGTTCTCATTTTCTCCCCTTATCCTCACCCTCCTTTCACCCCCTCCTCCCCTCCCCATTTACAAACACTTTATTTCCAGTTTTTCATTTTCTCATTTTTTTTCCTTTTCCCTTATTACTTTTCCTCTACCGTTCCCATTCCCCCTACACCTTTACCCCCTTTCTTCCTATTTCACATTGTCAATTATATCATTAGGATCTTATGTACCATTATAGTTTTTCACACCAGATAAATTATTTGGTATTTATACATGTATGACTTATTTATTTCACTTAGGAATATAACCTCAATATGATTTTCCTTCGAATGAGTCTAATTTCTCATTCTTTATGGCTAAGAAGTATTCCATTTTATAGAAACACCACATCTTCTTTATTCAGTCTCCAACTGATGGGCAAATGGGCTGTTTCCAAATTTTAGCTATGACATACTGTGCCACTATAAACATAGGTGTGCATATATCACTGTGAAACTAGACCCTTATATTTCACCATGCACTAAACTAAAATCCAAGTGGATTAAAGATCTAAATATTTTAAAAAGTCACTAAATTTGCTGGAAGATAAATTAGGCAGAACTCTTGAAGACAATGGCATAGGAAAAGATTTTATGAACAAATCCTCAGTAGCATGGGAACTAGCAGAAAGAATCAACAACTGGGATCTCATCTTATTAAAATGTTTCTGCACTGCAAAAGAAACCATCAACAGAACTAAGAGACAACTTACAATGTGGGAAAAATTTTTACCAGCTGCTCCTCAGACAAAGGACTCTTACCTAGAATATATAAAGAACTCAAAACAATCAGCCCCCCCCCCAATTTAAAGACCCGATTCAAAAATGGGCATCTGAAATGAACAGACATTTCTCAGACAAAGAAGTAAAAGCAGCAAGTAAATATATGAAAAATTGTTCCACATCACTGGTCATTCGAGAAATGCAGATGAAAACAACACTGAGATTCCACCTCACCCCACAAAGAATGGCTGCTATCAAGAAATCAACCAATAATAAATGTTGATGGGGTTGTGGGGAGAAAGGAACCCTTCTCCATTGTTGGCAGGAGTGCAGACTGGTGCCACCACTGTGGAAATCAATATGGAGATGCCTCAAAGAGCTGGGACTGGAGGTCCCATTTGACCCAGCCAACCCTCTGCTGGACATCTTTCCAAAAGGATTACAATAATCATATTTTCTTTCTTTCTTGAATTCCAGCCATTCTCTGTCATCCTTGGGGCCCCCTCAGTATCTCCCTGCATGGGTCATCCTCTATCGTCCTCACTTCTATGGCCCCATCTCTGAGAGCTTAGAAGGAAGTTCTACTCTCTGGCAGGGCTTCCCACACCTACTGCCCCCGACTCCTGCCTGAATTGCCGAACCCAAAAGCACCTCTCTTCTCCCTGCTATTGCTAAAGTTCTGCTCTCTGCCTTCTGACCCCACAGCCAGGTGAGTGCTGTCCCCAGAAGCCAACCTAAGGCCACTGAATCCAGCAGTTCTGACTCACCCTCTGTGACCACCCACATGCAAGGAACATCACTCTGCCGGTCCCACCTGTGGCCTGACCCATCCTGCTCACTGATTTCCACACAGAAAGCATTTTCTCAACTGCACCCAGAACACTGGGGGGTCTCAGACAGGGAAATTGCAAATTGAAGTCTAGTTTGAACAATGTAGGGACTTAATGAAAAATGCCTCAAAATTTAAAAATCTGTATGAGCTGGGGACATAGTTGACTGTTAAGGCCCTGGGTTTAACCCTCAGTTCTGCTGGGTCCTCTCCTGACTTCCAGGGTGGGCTCATGGCCCCTGCTAGGTGCTCATACCAGCTCTGGACTCCGCAGCACAGGCTGCACCTGGAATCTTCATCTCAGCCGACCCCAGGCGTGGCAGCACATCGCCCCCTGGAGACCGCATGGAGAGACACCCCTGGGTACTCCTGGAGCTTCGTGGTGGCCTCTACCAGCCCACCTCTGTCACCTGCAGGTCCTGTGAGGACACGGTTCAGGGATTCTTCCTCTGCACATTTTCCCCAGGAACTAATGTAGAGTCTACAGAATTACACGTGTCCACTGAGCAACCAAAGAACAAGTGCAGTTGTAGTTGGGTGAGGTTGGGCTTCACCGAGAAGCCTTTCTTGGGGAGAGGTGTCAACAGTTCCCGTTCATTTCTAATTTCTATCACATTGATCAGAAATCTAGAAACAGGCTCTGGGGTAAATCCTACTGCACCTTGGATACTGAGTCTTCGTAGAATTTGGAATTAATGGAATTTGAATTTGGATATTCATCCTTTTCTTATTATACCTACCTTCTCATAAACTAAATAGAAATAAAACTTACATTACATGGTAAGAAGAGTAAACAACCGAATGCCTGACAGTGGGTTTAGTAAAGTGCTCGGCTCGGCACATATACTGTCTCCACCAAGAAAGCTGCCGCGGGTCTGCGTAGTCGTCCCTGAAGCTGCCCCGTGCCTTAGTCTGGGGGCTGTGTTCATGAAGCACAGTCACACCTTCCAGCCTACTGTGTACTCTGACGCTTCCTGTTAGAGGCACTTGCCTGCATCACTGTGCAGCACAGCAGTGGGTTTCAGAGAGGCCAGGTCGGTACCTCTCAAGGATTCTACTAATCTCATGGAGAGCAAATGCCCTTGGCATGGATTTGTACTAGGTCATGGGGATTTTTAAACAAGCAAAACTTATTTGTATACATCTTCCATTTGTTATCCTTGGAAATGCGCTATTAATAGAGCACAGGCATAATTAGTCTCGTGTTCTGAGTGTAACCTCCACTTTTGACTGACTTACAAAGTACCTGACCGCCTAAAATGTAATTCAGAATTATTTTGAAAAGTTATCACTTAAGACCTGATGTCAGGCAGTTCATGTTCTAATTAGGGAAACTTCAAGCAGATAGGTAATATTGTTTTTAAAGAAAAACATTCAACATGAGTCATTATGTGTTTATTCATTAAAAATAAATTACCAAGTGTCACATTCTCCACTCTTTTTCCTCTTTAATTAACACCTGGGTCTTGATTGGACGTGTTTAACTTTTTCAAGGACAAAAAACAGGAAGACTTTCAGTTACAAAACAAACAAAAGAAATAACTCACACTGCCGCACTGCAAGGTCTGGAAACGTTTGGTTCTTGGATTACCTTTCTTTGCTGATGTAAACTATGAATTGCACACACAGATCCCTGGATTTCAATCTAACACACGATTTCCAAAATGCTAAGGAAGGTCCTGGAACTTGACAGTTATTTTCAGGAGTTACAGCAAGAATGATGGGAGGGAAAGTCTTTATTTTGTCTCTTATAGTTCCTGTAGAGTCCTAAATGGCTTCTCTTTAGAAATTAAATGAAGACTTCATATAAAAAGCATAAAAGCAGTGGGTTAAATTTCATGCTAGGTTAGAGAACCTTTGCCTTCTCAGTAAGGTGTAGCAGTCACCTCCATCTTGACAACACCAGCTACCCGAGAAGCCGTCAGACGGGAACCCTAACTGCTGCGCTGCTGTACAGAGGTGCGAGCCCACATAGCTCTGTCAGTGGGACGGGAAGTGCTGGGCTGCAGAGAGCAGGGCGAGGTCTGGACGGCGGCGGGCAGGCGCAACAGACCTGTAAGATGTCTGTGGCCTGTGGCTTAAAAATATCTTCTTGATTTAATTTACACAACGTTGCCTACACTTCTTGAACTTCTCCCTTTAGAAACCCTTTGCTGGCCGGGAGGAGGAAGATGACCATTGGAAAGCAGCCCGCGGAGATGTCTGCAGCCTGGTTTTATTTTCAAATAAGTTCACCTCCCTTGCTTCTCCACTTTGGACCTGGATTTAATCAGCCTGTCACACAGGGAGCAGACGGGCTTGGGGATGGATAAGGATGGTGAAGTACAAGTATGTGGAGAAGCCGTGCAACACTCGCTCCGAGAGCTGCTCCCAGTCCGTGATTCTCAGAGTAATGAGAACTGCGAAGAGACCGTGAGGATGCAGCATACTTGTACGAAGCAGAACATAAGACAAAAGTACGAAATTGGGATTTTAGCAAAGTTTCCAGTCAATTTTTTGAATCATCATTTTTAGTTGAAGTTGAAATGATTTCACTATTGAACCTGAAAAGTACTCATGGGAAAAAAAATTAGTGAATATGACAGAAATTTCAATGCACCGATGACTTTTTGTTTTTACTCGAGTTATGGTTTGTTCCGACCATGGGTGACCGCTGTCTCCTATTAAAAGGCAGCAAGCAAAATGGTACAAGGAAGCCATCACACATGGGGCATAGGAAAACAAGTGCAGCGCTGCACCCAGAGGAGTGGAGGTCCAACCCTCACCGACGTCTGTGGGCACTGTCAAAGCTGGTGACGGCAGAGCCCTGCGGTGCAGGTGGAGGAGTTCGGCTCTTACGTCTTGTTTCCTGAGCTGGTTGTCTGCAGGGGACCACAACACTGGAAGATGCCAGAGGCTCAGTGTGGAGCGTTTGGCAACAAAGAAATGAATACTACAATTTAAACCAAATTAGAGCCTGCGTAGAAGCGCTGTTTGTTTTAAAATATGTCATGTTCTCAGTTCTCCACTTCAAGATGCCATCCAGGGAAAAGGATTCATTCAAATTCTGCTAAATATTTTCTACACCTAAGAAAAGCTAAGCTACTCTTACATAATAATATTCCCCCATCTTCCTCAGGGGAAGAGATTTTTTCCCCCCATGGCTTATCACACTCAGAAGCTCCAGATGTATATGATTCCAATTCTCCCAAGAGAAAAATGCTTTTCTCAGGAGACAGCTGTGCAACCCCTAGCAGAAGGCCATCCCAGTCCACTCTGCTTATGTCCATGATCATGGGTACCTGCTCAGGGTCACCCTACTGCAGGGCGGGAGGGTGGGTAGGAGAAGATGCAAAAGTTCTTTCACTCGTTCCAACTCCCACTGCAGGCCAAATGCAAGGCAGCTGACTTCTTGTGCAAGGCCAAAGGCAGGGGACCACCCCAAGGAGAGGCAGCCTCCACGCTGGCTGGGGGCATAGGGCCACAGGTCATGACACAGAAGAGCGTGCAATCTCAGGGTTCTCTTGGCTGTGGAAAATATGATAATTAATCACAAGTATTTCTGATTTATTACGTATATCAAAAAGATTTCTGAAAATTATTTGGAATATAATCACTTTTTCAAAGCTGGAATAATGAACATCTTGAGTAATTATGAGCATGACCTGTACGGACACCACACTGAATATCTTTTAAAAGATGAAACATAATGCATTTGCTTTTTAAAAATATTTTTTCTGTAGTGTTTTGAAAATAATTATGCCAACTTTTGAAACTTCTGTATTTTTCTTAAAGGGAACTTTTTACACATTTATTGTATTATTTCATGGATTTTTCATGGAAAAAGATTGCTATTTTTAATTTGTTCTGATCAAAACAGTTTGGCTGTTGGATAATTTCCACAAGAGGACATTAATTATTATGGTCCTTATAAAACACAAGTTTCTACCCCATATTTGTATTTTTTCCTTATTTTTCTGTCCCTACCTTCCTTTCTGTAGGACAGGGAGATTCCTCATAGCAAAGCCTGGACTTGGTGTTCTCTGCCTTGCATTTGCATGACTTCCTGGAGGTTCTGTAGTTTGAACAAGTTCTGTTTTGAATATTTTAGCTACATAATTAGCTCAAATGTCCTTGTGTTCAAAATCCCCATCCATAAATTATGCAAGCCATATTGACTGTTTTCAGGTTTATATTAACAAGTAAGCAGAAAATTTTAAATTTTGCATTATGTAAATATTTAAAACATAGTTTGCATATATTTACATAATACTTGCTAATTAAACTAAAATCACATTTACATGAAAAAAATAATTATTTATCCTACAGAATTTAAATTAACTAGTTTTTAATTTCTAGGCAGTAAATACAAATGCTGGAGGATAAAAGAAGTTAAATTTTATATTTAACATTTGCTGTTTAGAAAGACAAATTAGTATTAAATAAAAGTCAATAGATGAATACAATTTTCATGCAATGCACTTGAATCTAATTTGTGATAGTAAATAAAAGTAACATAGATTTGTGTTAGCTTATGACTCAAAAAGTTGTTTAGTGGAGATTTTGTTTTTCATGTTACTAGAGTTTTCTATTTCATACATCAAGACCAAGGTGGTTTCAAAAAATGGCAAGTTGTAGACATCCAGATTTTCTATTTGAAAATTTAGCTTTAGCCAGAGATGAATCCGGAGGGAAAGTGAGGACATATGACCAGCACCAGCAAGGGAGCCATGGTGGGAAGCACAGCGTGGAAGTGCAGCCATGCTTCCTAGAGGAACCGAGGGATCCAGACTGCTCCAGCTGCCTGCTCAGCCCAGAAGAGGCTGCCCTGTGTCAGCCGGGGGCCACCCACCAGTCAGCACCTAGAGGAGGGTGAGTGCATCCTACACCACACCTGGGTAGCAGTGACCAGGCCTGGGACTCGCTGGGTACTGCACAGAGACAGGCATGGCTGACTGGGGCTGTGGGGAGGTGAAGGAGGTGGAGTGTTTGCTGCGGGGAATGATCCAAGGGGAGGATTCAGCTGGCGTCTGCATCCTGGGTGGGCTGGAATGTAGGGTGGCACAGTCAATATCTTAGCAAGGACAGCTGCACCCGGACCTCCCGAGACGCTAGCTGGAGACACCGGGTCTCTTCTGAGTTCAGCACAGCTCAGGGGAGATCTGATTCCCGGGCAGGCGCAGGTCTCCACACCCCTGGACACCAGTGCCACAGGCAGGAGAAATGCTGGATCCCAGAGAGAGGGGGAAGCAACAACAACAGTGTACACTTGAAGCTGACCAAACTCTGTGGGCTCTGACAGAGACAACGGGGCTTTTCCATACTGAAAGCTCATACACGGAAAGAAATATGAAGACTACCTGGAGATGCCCGCAGGAACTGGATTAGGCTGAAGGCGAAGAGAAACCTGAAGAGCATGTGCACAGACACTGGAGGCTTTAAAGGTGTGGGAATGAATTTGGGGTGGGGAGGAATGAAGCCATCAGCATCACATTCACATATAGGTGCTCTGGAAGAAGAGGCACTGGGGCCAAAGATCCTCAGAACGGCCCCGGGAGAGGCCGAGTCTGAGCTAAGGAGAGTTTGAGCTCATTTAAGGAAAAGTCGCAGGGATGGCTGGTGTGGAAAGTGTGAGGGTGATCTGAGAAGGAAGCACGGGTCCTGACACAGCCCTTCCCTCTCTGTTGAGCAGGAGACCCTCATCCCCAGGAGTGTCTTCCAGGACATTCGAATGTACACCCTTCCAACCTGAGAACTGTAGGTGTATTTACCACCCACCCCCTGCTCTCTGCCTCCTGCATCGCTTGGTTGGGTGCTGTTGAAATGCAAAAGGCAAGCAAGCAAGACTCGCAATCCTGTCCTCTCTTTAAATTTGAATATTTTATATACATTTTTATTTTCTGAAATTTGAAGATAAAGAAATGTTATCAGTGACACTAAAGACAAGAGAAATTGTTAATGTTTTGAAGATAAATAAATTTGAGAGAGGCAAAGAAACCTTAGGAAGAAAAGGCTCTGCGTAGGTACATGTGTGCATGTAAAAAGGGAAACCGTCTACATTCGACAATTCGGGGACATTTTCGGGAACAGAGGCACATAAAGGTTGTGGCGGTGCAGCTGCTGTGTATTTTGGACCTACCACATGGACTTCCAGTTGTGCAAAGAGGAAAGTCCAGTGGTGCGAACTCAACTGCAAGCCGTCATATGTATGCTGGCATTTTTGTGTCTGTCACTGAACCTACCTAGAAATTAATATTAAGCCTGAAATAATAGTGCAAGAATCTTTAAACACACTCTTTGTTTCAAGAATCTGTGATTGCTAAACAAAAGTCCTGTGTACAATAAAAAAAAAAAACAAAAAACTGTTCTTTCTGACCACAGGAGGGGGAGTGTAGCAGCTGCAGGTCCCTCAGACATGCGGGGCCCTGACTCTCCGGGGAAGGCGGACACTGGTGATTCACAGACCAAGACAATTTCTCTTCCAAAGGGAGCCACCAAGGCAATGCTATTTTTGAGGTAAAGCCCTGACTGCTTGAATAGCTGTTCGGCAGCCAAGAGGGAGGGAGCCCAGGAGCACATTCCCCTTGGGACAGGGCAGCCTGGGAACAGAGCAGACCAGGCTTCTCCAGGCTGAGTTCACCGCAGGCAGAGCAGGGGGAGCAAGAGTGGGCCCAGAGCCAGGCCAGCAGGCAAGTGCTTCGGGGGCCAAGCATACATCTCCACCCCCAGGGACGCACAGGATTCAGAGGACACCTAAGACTTGGAAAGTCACCTCCTAAGGGCCATGCTTTATCGTGCCATGAAACAATGGATTTTTTTCTGCCTGCACTGTGTAATCTGATCGCTCAAATCAGGACACTTCAAAATCTTTACTAAGATATTTAGACAAATCTATAAATGCACTGATAAAGGCCCCCGGGACATGCAGTCACCTTACATTAGCAAAGCCTCCATTTTCTCACTTGTATCCAATTGCAGAAAAAGTCCTCCCACTCTGAAAACAGCCCAGAGCTGGGGTGGAGGGGAAATCCACAGGGGAGGCACACCTGGACATCTGGAAACTGTTTTCCCATTGTTCCTTAATCCATGTAGTGAAAGCCAGCCCCTGACCCACCCTGTGATGATTAGATTTAGAGGCAAGACTGCCCCTTCCCTTTCTGCCCAAACACAGCTGTCTGTCCACTGTTCTCTATCTTGTTTTCCATCCTAGAGCATGAGCCTATAGCATACACTCCACAAATCCTAATGGATGAGTTCATGGTGTTGCAGAATGTAAGCCACAAATGTGAAACAAAGAACTGCATAACAGTCTAGTATCCGTGTTCTTAAAGTTGGGGATACTGGGCAGGTATTTATTTTTCACCATGGTCGACTAATTTATAACATAGAGTGAAGAATGATGTTCACTTCACATCATCCCAACACAAATTACACACACCACAAATGAAATGGTATACAAATGCTGGATAAAGCAGCTCTTACAAAAACATATAATATTCAGTGCTGCCTAATGAAATTTAGATTCTGGTTGTTAGATGGACTCATTGTTACTGGTGGAGTCAAATCCACTCAAGCAAAGAGAAAATGATCAGACTTTGCAGTGCAATGTGATCCTGGCTACCCAGCTTGGTTAATTGGGTAATTGTTTTAGAGGAGAGCTAAGCGGGACACAGCGCCTCAAGTCCCAAGCTTCTAACAGATCTATTCTGTATGACCCTGGAGATTTGAGTCTTTGAAAGGAAGCAAGAACATTCAACACAGAGTTAGTATTTGACCATAACATATATATATACCAGGGCTTGGCCATACTGGGCAGTTTCTGCATAATTAAAAATCCACCCTCTCTTACACATTGTTTCAGACCGTGTGCTTTCACAGTGGTACGTGACTTTGTCCCCACTCTGGAGAGTTCATTAGTTGAGAGTTTAACCTGATTTTGAGGCAGGTTTAATCTCACGTGCGAGGCTCTTTCCATTCAGAGTGACTGCCTGCAGGAGGCTGTGGGATTTCTGCTCAGGCCCTGACAATACCCACTTAAAGTTTTTGTTAAATACAAGATCTCATCAACAAAGACTAAATTAGGATCTTCTTTCACTAATCAGATTTTGTATAAAACCTTATAAATTAGAATAATGTGTTTTCCAGCTTCAGAATGAAGCTAATTTCAACCCAGTTCCATACACATACTCTGAATAGAATCTAATTATATTACAATAAATACAATGTGTTTCTGATGTGTTGGCATTTCAGAAACAAAATACTCTAAGAAACTCAGGGAACAAGTTCTTCATAAAGAATCATACAAGAAATAACATGTCTCACAATCATGTTAATCTTAATCCTTTCTCTTTAAACTTTAGCTTCCTATCAAATGAAGTGGTTTGTCCTCCCCAGGTTCATACACCGTAGAACACACACCATGCGTCACGGACCTATCACTATTCGTTGACTGCTGTCTGATTTTTCTCCACTTGATTTTGAAGACAAGCTGCTCAGCTCTGAGGTCAACCATGAACATCTGAGAAAATGACCCAAAGCAGAAGAGGTTGGGGCTGAAAACGAGGAGTTCAGCATCCTCTGCAAGGTTCCATGAGGCAAACGGAGTGAGGTGCCCAGTTTCTCTCTATTAATGGCTCTCCACTCTCCTCTTTGACAGCAAATTCCACATCTCATCTCCCCTGAATTTTCTGCACTCAGGAAAGTCACCACCAAGCACCGCCTTCTTTAGGCTGGGATAGGATCGCTGTCACCAAGGAGAAGGGGCTGTCACCAAGACTGTTACCTTTCTGTTTCTGGGCGGCCTTCCCAATTCCACACTTCCATTCATTTTCCCACATCCCAAACCCAGTATGGGTCAGGAGCTGGGCTTAATATGGCAAGCAGTTCAGGCTGCGTCACACATTTAGAAACAGTGCGAATAGAGAGGAACTTAATTCAAATAGCCAGACAGTTAAGGAGTACTTGTCATGCATCAACATCACAAACAATGAATATATGAGCAGGCATCAAGGACCAGAGGCACAAGCAAAAGAAATAAATCTCGATAGCACAATCATGAAAGTAAGTGTGAAGACAGACATGTATGGGATGACATCGGGGGGGGGTCACAGATGCTTTTTCAGGAGGATGAGCAATGCCTACAGCTTATGGGGAGCACAGTTCCCACACATCAAGCTGGAGCTTGAGCACCTTCACAGGTGCCACGTAAACGAGGACGCATGGACGGACCTATTCCTACTGCTCATGCCAGGCACTGTTTCACAGTTGTCCTTGGTTTCAATATCTGGTTCCACTGGCTTTTTTCCTGTGACCCTCACACATGGACAAGCCATTTTTCTATGCTCAGGTACTCACACATCATCTAAAACCCCTCTTGTCTTCACCTTCTCTCCTGTTTCTGTGCCCTCCACCACTGCTGTCCCTGGAATCTCCATCGCATCCCTAGAGGAACCAAACTCCCTTTCTCTCTCCTTGTACACCCAATCGCCCCTCGGGTCAAGCCTTCACCTCCCACCTCCGACTCCTGCAGGGGTAGAGGGACCCTCCTTGCTGTTCCCAGCCAAGGCACCCCTGCTTCTGCAACCCCTCCGCTTTCTGTGACCCTGAGCCTGGTCACATTTGAGCATCTTCACATACAGACTGAAGTTGGTTTTGGAATAAGACATGGCACTTGTTATGCAATCCGTGAATCAGTTCAGTCTTAAAAGCCACCACCTTTCAGCTTTAAAAATTATTCACTTCTCTGGGTTCAGAATAAGCAGCTGCAATCTGCTGATTTAAGCCAACACACAACATTCCGCTTACCTTCTTCCAGACCTCATTTGCTCCCTAAAAGTAGCCCCTGCTCCCTTGTTGGCCTCTCTACCTCCCAGTTGTCGTGTTAACCATGTGGGGGTCTCTCTGAGTCCCCCGACCCACACTTACTCTCACGAATGTCTTCTCCAACAACTCCAGTCCTCCCTGTTCTCTAGGAATATGATCAGGCAAGATCTCACTCGTGGAACCCTTTCCAACGACACTGATGCCTAGGAATATTTTCTCCTTTGAATTTTCAAAACCTGTATCTAAATGCTGTCATGCATGGATTTTCATTCCTGCTTCATTGCTTTATAAAGTGACACGTTATCATGTAAGCCAGAAGTCTGGGGTGCAGCTGCCTAGGCTTTCATAACCAGCGTGCTCACTGTATCCATCTGGGCTCTCACCTGTACAGAAGGCCAGGCGGCCACCATGTTGGCTGGGGAGAGTCCAATGGCATTACATGTAGAATGGCTCACACTGCTGGAACTCGTGGACACACAACAAATTGTAGTGCCTTTACTCTCTCTCCATCTTCTTAGTATTTGGGCCAACAGAAAACATTTACTGAGAGAAATCTAGGGACACTTATATCCTGATATCCTTCTCCCATGTTCCCATTGAGATGACTGCTCTGTGGCCCAGGTACAGAAGAAGCAAAACCGCCATTGCTTGGCTTTCCAAATGGTGCTAACTCTCGCTATGCCTCAGTCCCATCGACTGTAAAATGGACTAAAATGTTTACTTTGCAGACCTGCTAAGGAGTCAAATAAGAGAAAATGGAAAGAGAATAGCATCCTGACCGCTACGGAAAGCTCAATATGCAGTTTCTACGGTGAAGGTGGCGACGGCAGTGATGAGGATGTCCACCATCCTGATGGCAACTGTCCCAGGCTGAAAGGCTGCGCTTTCCCCTAACACTTTCCAAACTGCTGTCCTAGGGCGCTGCAGGGCTCTGCATAAATAAAACCATCTCACCTCGCCTTCGCAGTACAATGCCCAAACAGAAAAGTTTAAAAGAAGTGTATATGGTAAAGTGAGAATCTCAGTTATTAGAAACACTACTAATTCTGAAAGTCCCCCTTTATGCCAGAACATCGCCAAGTAAGAAAAGACAGCAGCACACTCGAGGGTGGGCGTCCTGACAGCTACTGTTCTCCCTGTTTGTCTCCTCAGCGCTGCAGGGAAATAAGAAGAGCTCAGTGACTCCCCTCCCGGGAAAGCTTCCAGTCACAAAAGGCTGCAGAGGTGTGAAAGCCAGAGGGGACGACGGAGCGAGGGCAGAGGCCGCGCCTGGGCACCGGGACTCGTTTCCATACTGATGTGCGCACTACTTTAGGGGCCCGGCTCTGCTCTTCCCATGAATGTGTCTTCATATAGCTCTGCGCAGGCAGCCGTGTGCATGGTCCCTTTGTCCCCCAGAGTTAAGCCGAATCATCTCTGTGGTGTCCCTCCAAAGCCCCACAGAATGACTTTACTTGCATATCTGAGGGAGCTCAGTGGAGCCAGGCTGACTCACTCAGCACCACAGTGCGCCGGGGCCTGGGGCCTCGGTCCCAGCTGCTAGGCCAGGCGGGTACACTTCTGCCTACAGCTCGGTGAACCCCTTGCTGCTCTGCTGTGTGGAGAGTGAGACTGCTCACCGCAGTGTTCTTCCGCCTAAATGGAGCCCATGGACTAAGAAACAATATAAGTAAACAGTAAGTAGAAAGTTCCTCGGTTTCATGAAAATGCATTTTAAAATATTACAGCCCACAAAGCAGGAAGACCTTCTACAGTACCGTGAGTCATAACAACATATTTTTTTTTTTCAAATAGGATGTTCATGTCTGAAAGGGGTGGGAAGCCCAGACAGTCACCTAACCATGAAGGGGCGCAGCCTGGCCTGACGGGGGAGCTGCTGCTCTGGGCAGAGCAGAGCGGACTCCGTGTGGCTGCTGTTGTACACGGACGGGGCGGACTTCTGTCCCCTCACTAATGCACTTTGCATCAGTGTTCTCGTAGAGGAGCGGGCTCTGGGAAGACCCCTGCGTTGCATCCCACGGGTTCTGCTGTTGGTCTGCTTGGTAGCAGCTGCGTGAGTCTATGTTCAGATGTGTAGAAACTCCAGGGTGGCCTTCCAACATTAGGAAATCCCACCATGCTGTACTTTTTCCTACAGTAGTGCTCCTAAAGAATACAGCGATAAATAAATGAATTTTTAAAAAGCAACCTGAGACCATAGAAGTATTTTCCATTTTCTTTTTTGTGTTCAATGACTCAGTTTTCAATTTAGTACTAATAATTCTTGTCCATCTGTACTTTTGACTTTTAGACATAACCTACACATTGTAAGGAATAGCACACAAAATCTCTGCCTTAGCTTTTTCTGTTAATTTTGAACACCAGTAGAAGCACACTCTCTTCCTTTTTTCTGCCATAGAAACTTGACATTGGTAATTTCGGGAGGTTGTTCCTCTGGAGAATGCTCTCCCTCATTCTGTCAAGATGCATTTGAGGAAGCCCTTGGTCAGTTCCAGGCAGATATCAAACCTGTCAGCTGAGGGCCAGAATTCTTTGAAGACCCAGTGACAGTAAGGCTGAGGGTGGGGAAATGTCAGCACACCATGGGAGGCTGGCCGCAGCCTGGGGGATCGTTCCAATGCACTGCACCCTGGGAGTGTGCTCCATCTCAGCCCTTTCTGGATCTCCAATATTCGGGACATTTAACCAGCCATCTTGCAGAATGTGTCTAAAGAAGCTTAGGTGTCTAATTCTGGCTGGGCTGTACCAATGGCAGGAGGGTGGCTTTCTTCTTCCACATCAATCCTGCCTGGTTTCTGGAGAAAATGGAGCTGCAGGTCAGGGTCCATAGTGCTACAGAGTGCCCAAGGCCAGCGCCATGACTTGCTTTGGAAATGGACAGCAGTTTTCCTGGCACTTTTTTTTTTTTTTTTACTGGGGATCAAACTTGGGACTTTGGCTTGTGAGGGAAGACACAGAAACACTGAGCTAAATCCTCAGCCCTCCCTGGCACTTTTAAGAGGTACCTGCTCAGCAAAAGAAAGTGTGTGCCATCTCAACTTTTCCCTTTTTGACGCCGGTGGATAGGGACAAGAGAGGGCCTACAGGCAGAGCTCTGGGTGGCTCTGCACATTGACTGGAGTAGACTGCACAAGCCTGCAGTGTCCCTCAGCTCAGAACCAAGTCACAGGAATAACTGCAAACTATCTACAACATGTGCATTTAGCATGAGCAAAGTCCCTGGGCAGCATTCCCCAAAGTACTTTAGGTAGATGATAGATAGGCAGTTGGATGATGCATAGATAGACAGAAAGATGCATAGATGATACCTAGATACACAGATACATAGATCATCTGCTTTATCTAGAGTTGTACAGAATCCAGTTTCACTTCTAGCTTTCCAATGGCTGTGCAGGAACCAATGGCAGAACCTTAACTTTTTCTAAATGTTAGCTTCCTTTGAACTAAGGATTACAGTAATTTGTCCCACCTGGTTATCAGAAAAGGCTTACATATTATAAATGCAAAGCTTTCTGCCTGCATATGAGTTGGATACAGTAGAATAAAGTTATTATGTGATCCACATTTAGGAACTGTAAACATATGTACAGCCCTGATGACTTTCCCCTTTGTCTGAGGGCCCCATGCTCAGAAATTCTTACAGCAGGATCAGAAAATGAACCGAATATTTGATATGAAATCATGATGAGAGCTCTGTAAAGTCAGGTTTGAGGGTAAGAGAAGCCTGAGCCACCCATGCACAAAGTTAACTTATTTCAGAAAATAATTACCAGGTCAAAGTCCATGACGACTTCTTCCCAGAAAGTACCAACTCCCGTACTCTAAATTCAGAACTTGCTGACCAGCACTTTTCTGTTGAGTGGCTAATATCTAAGTTAATGAAAGAATCATATGAGGATACCTTAAATAAGTGTGTGGAACAAGACCAATCCATCACAAATCGGGAACAGTTCAGCCGGGATGGGAGTGGAGAGAAATATTTTTGGAAGGGGTCAGATCTGGGAGAGCAGCTCACACCTGGCTTTCAAGATTCTGCTGCTGTTGGCTGCTTGATGACCCCAGAGAAAGTCTTTAAATATTTCCCTGAGATCCCAGCCTCTGAGAACTTGGCCTCGTATTTGAGGTAGTTTTCCTCTTGCATCCATTACGATCCATCTCATAGTGAGTAAGAATTACAGAGCTACAGTTTAGCCATGTTTGCTCATAGCTGCTGCAATCCTGCCAATGCGATTGTAATAGAACACTTTCACCCAGGAAAAAAAGGCAATTCAATTAAAAACTACATTACAGAAAGGCGAGGGGCCCACTTTCAACTGAGAATGGCAATTAAATTTAAAGCAGAGGCAGCAAACGCGAGTCACAATGTTTTCTTCTCTCGCTGGATATGGTGCACTTTCAGTATAACGCGCGGCTGAGAGCCAGCAGTCCCGTGCAGGTAAAAACCACCCAAGATGCACACCGAGGGCCAGGACGCCGCACAGTGTCAGGGCACCCTAAATATCAGTCGTGTTCAGTCATGAGATTGGGTTCCTAACTATCATCACTGCATTTCCTTTGACTCGACTCTAAACCTGACACTTTTAAGAAGCTTTCTTCTAGTGAAAGTGTAGGTTGTTTTAGAGTAAAACATGAATAAGGACTTGTGCTGTAGAAACGCTATTTGGGAGAAAGGATCTGGATATTGTTTGAGCTAATTGTTGACCTATTTAGTCATTCAAGAAACACTTGTCTGAGAGGTGTTTGGCCTCAGGATGCTTCCATTCTGGCAGGAGAGTGACAATAAGTAAAAATGCAACAAATGAGCAAATGACCACATCTCGGCGGGTGGTGTGGGTTGAGGCTGCACTGCACAAAAAACAGCTATGATCCACAGCAAAAGCCACCCTGCTCTCATTGCCTCTAGGCGCAGAAGGTGCCTGGGGCAGTCCTGAAGCTCTGCCTTCCTCAGCCCAGAAGGGTCATGCTTTACTCTGTCCTCAGCCTGACCCGGAGTAGCCACAGCCCTGCCAGTGCCCAACTGCGAGCGCACACTGCACCCTGGGGCGGGCGTCAGATGTACTGCATACAGCAGGGCTGCTGCTGGGGCTGCCAGACCTGCAGAAGAGCTGAAGACCAGTCTTCAAGGCAGGAGACGATGTGGGTGGTAAAGGACCTGAGCCTGCTTAGCCTATGTGAGCGGAGTCACAGCAGTGGCTGTTTCAACTTAAAAAATATAATAAAAGGCACATTGCTATGAGTCCCCTGTGGACCTCCCCTCGATTCTAACACACTCCTCCCACCTTTTTGGCATTTTCTAAAGCCAGTCTAAAATCTTCTTTCCTGCATGGCTTGACAAAGTGTGAAAAAAATAGATTTGCTCTAGTTTCATTCAACAGAACAGCAGGCACATGAGACTATCGCAGTGTCCTCTCCACCTTGCCCACAGGCTCGTGCCCTGTGCATCTGCTGGGTCTTTCGCAAACCTAAACAACCACGAGGGGATGTGTGGAGCTAATCCAGGACACCAAAGCAGCCAGGACAGCACAACCGAAGACCCAAGAGGCGGCTCCAGAAAGAACCTTCAAAGAGAGGCAGGAAAAATGGGATAGATGTGTTCCAAGCACAGGGAGTATTTTGGAGGAGTTTCGTGACAATGAGTCTTTCATTGTAATACTTTTTAAAATTGAGCATACTCGGCATTTCTGCCCTTGTTTCAGTGTTCTTCACGTGTACCCCTGAAACATGGGCCAGGGGACAGACACTGGGGAGTCTAGATAACCCAGAGTTATAATGCAACTGTTTCTGTTAGGGGAGAACAGGTGTTGGAAATTCTAAAAGAAGAGTTCCCAGAAATTTAAATTTTTTAAAAACAAAATGAAAGTCAAACATTAGGTGAGACTACTGTATAATTGCCCTGGCTAATGACATGCACAATTAATTAATTAATTAATCTCTTATTTATTTATGTATGTATTTTTGGTACCAAGGATTGAACTCAGGCCCTTGAGCTTGCAAGGCAGGTGGCAAACTGAACTAAATTCTCAGCCCCTGCAATGCAACTAATTTAAAGGGTGTTTTAAATCCTATAGAATCTAACAAAGTACAGTTAGACAGTCTTTCCATGTAGATCTCTGCTAACTTTCCAACAGAATTAAAATGTGAGCCACCTATGAAATTTTACATTTTGGAGAAGCAAGGCTTAAAAAACCAAAGCGTTGAAATTAATTTGAACAGTGCATTTCATGTACACAAATATATTCAAAATAGAATGTCAGGCATGAACAGTAAAAATAATGAGAAATGTATGTATTTTTTCCTGTTGAGGCTGTAAGGTCCATTGTGCATTTTGAACACACTATGTGGCAGTAGCTCGGCTGGCTGAGGGCCACCACTTCAGAAGACTCAGCTCCAGACAAACATATTTCAGCCAGAACCGGAGTCCAGAGAAGTTGTTCCCCACTTCTGCAGTTCAAGACTACTGAATGTGGAGAACTACAGAGTCAGATCAGGTCCAACTCTAATCTCAGTTTTCCATTGGTGGCCTGGGTGAGAGAACCTGCAGATGAGTTTCCCTGTCAGCAGATGTAGATTGTAACATGCACACGGTGGGAAAAGAAACACAAATGTCGAGCAAGGATCCAAACCAGTGCTAGGTATATTGCATGCCAGCTCCACCCAGCCTCACGGCCACCTGAGCATCACCCTTAAATATGAAAAAGCAGGGTGGAGAAGCACTAGGTTCTCCTGCATGGTGAGGGACATGGCTGGCACCCACATGGGCTCCCATGTCTGGCTGAACTAAAGCACTCCAGGTTTCACTATGTGCTCCAGTTTACTTAGAACATCCTAAAGGAAAGGGTTCCCATCCAGGAATGAAGCTCCTTACAGCAGCCACCTATAAAGTCCCCTGTGCACAAAAATCACTCCCTACTCAATAGCAAATGCCCTGATACACATCTCAGCCTTAAAAACTTGTTAAAGCACGAGATGATGATTACAGGGACATGGATATTTCAAACACCTAAAAAAATGCCATGTGTACAGAACTGATCAATATCTGGTTTAATTTTTATGCTACAAAGTCGCACCTGCTGACTTCTAATAATAGGCAACCATTTCAGGAACAGCTGAGAGTATCAAAGACTCAAGCAGCATGGACAATGAGCCTGCACCAAAAGCTCATTTGAAGCGACAATCCATCATCAGCTTCCGACAGGACAGGAGACGGGCAGCACGTGCTCCGCTGCAGCCCCTGTGATTAACACAGCCGCCACCGTGCTGGTCACAGGACTGCCTCATGGCTCTCCACCACCTGCCGCTGGTCCCTGACGTGCAGTCAGATGAGGGCTAAGGAGAATAAAGCCACCAGGCTCCTGTGCCCCCCAACAGGAACAGAAGCGTTCACGCTCTACTCTTGCTAGGTATGCTTATGACCAACATGTTCATCGGAGTCCTGCAGCACGGGGGCTGACGCTGGCAATGATCGGGGACGTCTAGGGAAGTGGTGGAGGTGGAAGGGGAATAAGGCAGAGGGAAAAGAGAAGGAGCCAGAAAGCGTTTTTCTACTAAGCTAAATCAGACTATAGAGGAAATAAATCGAACTAATTTAAAGTTGCCAACAGAGGTGAAGATTCAGTTGCTGTGTGTCTGGTTGCTACGGATAGGGTGGAATTACTCCTGGGAAATCTGCGAGCTCCTGTTAGGAGGACTTAGGTGTGGGCTGAACGGCCCAGGTGCATAGGCCCCTAGGGTGCTCTCCCGAATCGCTGCTGCCACTTCCAGCTCTACCATGGCTGCAGCTCCACCATCTGAGCACAAAGGGCTCCCTTCATGCGTCTGTACTGGTGGCAAACAATCAGTTAGAAATGCAGCTACCATGCGATAACCCATTAATCCCAAGTATGTCCTGCAGCTCGTCACCCCGCTGTAAGTCACCGCTTTAGATTGCTGCCAGGGCCCAACTCAGGAATCCCCACTGGAGGCTCTGGAGCGCCTTGAAACTCTGCTGATATGTTCCTCCAAATTCCGGCATCCCCAGTTAGCACAGCGAAGTAGGGAATGCGTAAAGGGAACGTAAGTGTCCCGTGCAGCTTTTACTGCCCTCTTTTTCTTGGGTGCTCATTAAGACAGGGAATATTTTGATCCCAAAGCAGGACGCTTCTCCCATTCTCGGCCTGCGCGGTGGGATGCCACTTACACAAGCGTAGAGCTGCAGGCCTATCTGTAAGAATCCCTCATATGGCTGGAAAGAGACCGCCATGCTCAGAAACTGTGACAAGAGCAATTCCATCACCTTTGAGATTGCCCATTTATGGATAATTTAGAAGGTATTTTATTAAATTCCTCAGCCTGAGCTATCATTTTCACGAACGAAATGGTATTTCATAGTTTTATGGGGAACATAGTACAGTGAACGATCGGAAAAAGGAAAAAGCTATACTCAAGGTCTCACCCTCCGGAGCTTGAGCGCAGCGCCTCTGAGCACGTGACTGCTGACTCAGCAGCCAGGGTGGCCCGGGTCGCTGCGTTTGGTCAGGGAGCAAATTCATCTTCTTCCCTGCCCACTCCAGGGCCTGTACCTGGGGTTGTCTGGATGAAAAGCTGCAGACTATGTTGTTATCAAACTTACAAATATTTGTTTTGCATTTTTATCAAATATTTTAAAGATATTCCCAAGTGCATGTTGCTACGGGAATCTTAAAATCCGATTTTGACATTTTTGTAATGTATCCTGTAAGGCAAGACAGGTTGATTTCTTATCTCCTGGCGAATGGCATCAACCAAGTACATTTGCATAAAACTTTTTCAAATAGAGTAGGCACAAAAGAAGAGGGGAGGCAAGAGACCACATGCCATTGTTTATATGGAACCTAATTTGTATCTTATTAAATTCCTTTCCTGGACAATCTAGTCAAAGGAAATGGGAAAAAATGAGGTAATACTCCACAAAATACACCAACAGGTATTAAATAAAACGATCCCTGTGTTCAGTGAAGCCTGTAGGACAAAGTGCAGTGAGATGTTTGAGCTGTGCTCTGTATGGGAACTCACCCAGCAGGCATGGGGACGCTGGCTTCCCCTGGTGCGGGCCAGGAGGGGGGCGGGCTGGGGCCTGGGAATACTAAGGTCAGCAGCAGTGGGCAGCTTCTCCGCTAAGGAGCAAACCTTAGCATTCAGAGAGGGAGACGATAAAGCGAGACAATGTGTAAATTTAGGGAACCAGAAAAGAGCAAGGCTGTTTATCCCATAGGTAATGTTAACCTATTTACACATCATTTCCCAAGAACTGGTGCATTTCTCTAGCTCTGACTTCAGCCTGCAGAAGTTTCCTCAATGGAAGAGGCGCAGGTTGCCCCAGAAGAGGACAAAATACTAAGACCTCTGTTCTGGTCACTTTCTCTCCTTAAGCCTGATTCTTGTCAGTATATTCCAAGGAATCCTAACTTTTCAAAAACCTGCCACCTCTTATTTTTACTTATATCTAATTTTTAAACATTTTGAATCAGAGAGCTGTATGAAAATTACACAAAAACACTGTACTTTGTCCCTTAAGAACAGTAGGCATAAAGACACACAAAAATGTGGTTTCTGATTTGTCCCAGGTCATGCCATGGGTCATGAACTCCAGGTTTAAAAAATTGACCAAAGAGATGCTTTAAAGATAATTTTAAAATGTTTTGCATCTAACTCAATTTTACTTTCTGAAAGGTGGCAGAGAAACCTAATTTCTTGGAGAGCACTGGCATTTTCTTCACTTATTCAGTTATGATAAATGTTGCAATGTGTACTAAAAATGCTCATTTGACAAATTCCTCAGCACCGCGCTTCTTCTGAAATGGAACCTGGACAGGTCCAGGCTCACGAAGTGATGTGGCCGCTCGTCCAGGAAACTCGGTGCAAAAAGGTGGCTCAGGCAAGGTGCGGGGGTTTCCTCGCTACCCTAGAGCAAGCAGCTGTTATGAATCCTGCACAGTCCCCTGCTCAGCTGCGCCACCTTGCCCAGGCACAGAGGAACCTTCCTTTGCATCTTCCCCAGACTTCCCAGACTTTCTGGTACCCTGCTGTCTTATTTGCATGGTGCAATTATTCCAGATACAAAGTACCCCTCTTCCCATTTTATTGTTTTTGCCTCACATTGGTCTCAACTGCTTAACTGAGGGTGTTTTTCTGTTACCATCAGTTAGTTTTCAGGGCAGATTGTCAGAATTTTATGAAATGAAGATTCTAATGGCAGAAGAAGGAAACCAGAGGCATAGTCTTTGGTGTTGTATACCCAGGAACCAAGTCTTACAAGCAAAGTCAGACTGCACTTTTGTAGACACAGAATTTGGTTGTACTATCTCATTTAGACCAAGTCTTTCATATTAAACCCAGTTTATAAAAATCCACTTTCATCTATGTGGATTTGCATTTTAGGCTGCGATGTAGACCTGAAATTATAAGAAATAAGAGGAACTGCGCCTCCCTCCCCTGATCAGTGGGCCCTGGGAGGTGCTAGGTGCACAGGGCCCTGGGTGCACTGTCCTCCACGTCTTTGAAGCTCCCCTTTTTCACTGCCCCGCATTTGCACAGGAGCAGCCGAACAAAGGGCAGGGTTCACGGTGGGATGTTGTTCAGCACTGAAAAGGATGAGAAGTCAGGAAAGGTAATGAGAGAACCAGAATGCATGTCACTAAGTGAATCAGGCTATCTGACCCGGCGATGCACTGGAAGGCAGATGGAAATGTACAGCAAATATTTACTTTTTTTTTTTTTTTTTTTTT
>NW_022900930.1:52603366-52663661 GCF_012274545.1 Fukomys damarensis | reverse complement strand
TTTGGTACCGGGGATTGAACTTGGGTCCTTGTGCTTGCAAGGCAGGCGGTGGAACCACTGAGCTAAATCCCCGGCCCCAATGTTTACATTTTTTAAAAAAGTACCACAGCAAAAGACACATTGCCACCAACCTCCCTCAGAATACTTGCCCTGGCCTCACACACACTTACCCCGCTGCTCTTGACAATTTCAGAGGCAGTTCCGGAAGTGCGCTCTCATCAGTGTCCTTGTGAGGTGTGAGAAAAGTCCAGTGAGTGACACTGCTCAGCGTCATGAATGGAGACCAGGCTTCTAAAGTAGGAGGCTGTGTCCCCTCCACTGCACCCCAAAACCTGGAAATGTGCGGCTTCTGACCCTTTTCCAATAGAAAATGACCGTGAAGGTGAATGTTTTGCATCGATGCAGGACATCAAGGTCCCTGGACAGCACGGCTAAGACACACGTGAAAGAGGACCTCGCTTCCAAAAGCACCAATAACAATAGAATATATTTGGAGAGAGGGTGAGCATTTTGAGGAGGATTAACAGCTATGTGTCTTTTACTGCTATAGTTTATTTTTCCTAATTTGAATTTTTACCATACGCTTTGATCCTACTGAGTATGTAATTCCAACCCTGTGGTGCTCTGGGAAAGGCAAAATGACAGAGAGCAAGGGAAATTAGCTGTTTCTGGGGCTGGAGAAAGCATGGACAAGTAGGTGGCACAGTAATGCTCCTCCCTGGAGGCCACACTGGTCATCTGTGTCACTACCCTTCTTCCAACCCACGGGCCACGCAGCCCTGAAAGCGACCCAGGCTGCGGGCCAGGAACCTGGGGGAAAACCCCATTCCCATGAGAGTTCAGCAACTGAGGCCCGGGCCATTTAGCTGGCAGTCGGCACGGGAAGGTGTGCCTGTTAGGGGCCTGTGTGGCGTCTTGGTTTATCGGGAATCTGAAATTATTCGCACAATGAGGTAAGGTAAGCCAGGGCAGCCACCATGTAAATCATTATGGAGATTCTGCAAAAAACTAAAAAGGATAACTCCGCTTGACCCAGCCATAGCTCTGCTGAGTGTATTCATGGAAGATACTGCACTATGGTGATGCACAATGACTCTGTCCGTAGCAGAGCAACTCACAATAGCCAGGCTCTGGAAATGGCCTGGGTACCCTTCAGCAGATGAACAGATAAAAAGAAAACACTCCATATGTAGATGGTGGACTATTACTCAGCCGTAAAGGAAAAACATGCCATTTTCTGGAAGACGGATGGAGTTTGGGACCACAACATTAAGGGAAATAAGCCAGACCAAAAATTAAATATCATATGTTGTCATATAAAGGAGAAACCAAAAAATATATGAATTAGAATTATTAAGGAGATGACAGGAAACGGGCATATAGAATCTTTGGAAAAGAGAAAGGGGAGGTAGGTGGGAAAGGTAAAATAGACAAAGGTTTAAAAGCTAAAAGCACCCGACCGTCAGAATATTTTTTTTACAGAAAAATATCAGTCTTCAACTCAGAAATTGTAGCTATGTAACTTGCTCAATTTCTCCCATGGAATCTGAGAATCGAGCCAATAGTATTAGTCATTTAGCAAATGAGTTTAGTTAAGCACTGAAGGCTAAAGCATTTTCTTTCACAGTGTGCAGATTGCTGGCCGTTACCCAGACTGAAATCAGGACTCTCTGCCATCTGCCCCCCAGTATGCATTAATTCTTTTCCACAGAATTCAAGCAGAGGAGGAGACAGAAACTCCTCCAACCTTCCTGAATATCATCCACCCCAAGTTATAGATTTGGAAGCCCATGGGGCTGGCACGTCCCTGCTTGCATATCCCTGTCTGCCTGAACACTCAATTGGCTCCTGATCCCAGCACCAGGACACTAACCCGGGTGGCTCCCAGCCACCCCCTGCTCAACACAAGCAAACAGACTCAGGCAGCCCTGCCTCTCAGTGCTGGCGTGGGCCTAGTAAAAGATGACCCCCTGTCAAAAATCATCCTGCCAGATCTCCCAACACCCCACTTAATACTTGTGATTATGGCAGTCACAGCAGCCACAATAAATGGTGGCTAAGAGCTCTGTGTTCACAGGGACTTCCAGATAAAGAAGAGGCGTGGGAGTGCTGAAGGCCTCCCACTTCTGGGTGCCCAATGGAGTACTCATCCCTACTCTGCCCTCCCTGGTCAGGCAACTTCATCAGGCACCGGGAAGAAGCAGCTCTCCTTCAGGGGCCAAGTGCTTCCGTGGAAACTGCCCGGCCTCTGCACAGAGCCTCTGACTCAGGAGGCTGTCTGAGAACAGGCCGTTACAGCCACTCTCTCCAGAACTCAGATGTAGACACAGACCTCCAGAAATTACCAAAGGAGAGAGAAATAGATCATTAAAACCTAGAGAAAACAATCAAAGTCACCTGGAGAGGGAGAACATAGGGCCAGGCCCAGGGCACTGTCGCTGCCTCAGCTGTGGTCAGGGAAACAACTTTCAACCAGGGAGTAAGTCTGCCTTTGATTTGGTAAGTTGTAAAGTATGCGAGTCACAAGCTCAAATATCACATGGTTTCTTGTACATGAGCAACCCAAAGCATGAATAATTGAAAAGCAGCGTAAAGACTGGATGAAAGAGTACAGGGAGACAGATCTTTTGCAAAGGGAAGGAGTCCAAAACTTGGAGAAGCAGGGAAGGGGCAGGGGTTGAAAACAGAATTGAGATTTATGTAGATGGACTAACTCCTCCCAAGGAATGCTGTCAGGCATTTCGGACACATACCAAAGCATTTTTTTTTTCAAAAATAAAACATATGTTGTGTATAAGTGTGTGGAACCAAGGGAAATAGCCCTTTGCCAGCCTTTGGGTCTGGAGAGGGAAACACTGGGCAGTTTGGACCAGGGTCAGTGATCAGATTCAAGCTTAGAATTACAGATACATTTCACTCCGCAGCCAAATGTCCAGAGCCTTCTTTAGGAGGCTGACACACAAAGAGGGATCCTCACATGAGTGCAAAGATGGTCACTGTAGAATTGTTAATAACTCAGAGAAGCTAGAAACAACGTAATCTCCATAAAGTGGTTATCATTACATGGAATCATAAGAATGAAACCTCTTCTTTCTCTCTCTTTCTTTCCTTCCTGCCTTCCTTCCTTCCTTCCTTCAGCCCATTCTTATTTTTCATTTTAAGATAAATTCTCACCAAGTCCCTAAATTGCCTAAGTTGGACTTGAACTAGCATTTCTCCCACCTCAGTTTCCCAGAGTGCTCATTACCAACTCCCCACCAGGAAAGTTCTTATTATGTCCTACACACATTTACTGATAAAAACACGAAGAAAACAGTATGATGAAAATAAAAAACAAATAGATCTGGTGTCTGCTGTGTCAGGACATAACAGGAACACAGGTGCCAGTAGGCCAGGAAGGGAGGAACCTTGCAGGCACCTGAACTCAGGCTTGTCCCCTAAAGCTGGGTGCTACGAAGAGCTGCCGAGCCTCCCTGGTGTCATGCCAGGCTTTGCTAATAAAATATCCTGTCCTGTGCTTATGATTTAAAAACTCTGCATATGTGTATGGAAATGCATTTGGAAGTGGCTATTTAAAAATGACTGACAAAGGTGATGCCTTGGGAATAGAAAGACCTTGTGGTAAAAGAAGATGCCTTTAATTTCTATATTACATACTATTTTGATTTTAATTATCACTTCATTATAAAAAACAGTATTTTAGAATGAGAGCAGGCCATCTATTTGACTAATGTTCATCTGCAGACCTTACACATTTCCAATTGTCTATCCTCCTGCCTTCCTCTTACCCCTCTCTTTGTAAAGTTCAGTTTGGGCCCATAATCCCCTCACACAAATGGCAGAGGGAGGAACAGGAGATCAATTATTTCCAGACAGGCACGTTTAGTCCCCAGGGCAGAAAGAGGCCCCACTGTTTTGCCCATGAAGCTTTCAAAAGTCCTGTGGTTTTACTTAAAAACCCATCTCTGTTAGCTGAGAACCTGCATGGTAGTAATGCATTTCCTAAGGGCCTTAGCAAAATTTACATGGCTTTCAAACCTATCTGTTGGTTTTGTAACTTCACTAGTTAAACAGTCCAGAAACAGAGTGGGGTCTCATTCCAGCCGGGGCCCTGTGTGCCATTGTATTTTTAATTAAAGGATTCATACGCCTAGGGTATCGGTCAACAGTTTCTAGGCAATGCTTGCTTCAAATTGCAATTTTATCACTCAATATATGATAAGTAATTATACTCGTAGCAGATTGCTGAATTGTAATCAATCCTTTATGTTTCTTTTTCAAAACACAATAAAATAATGGGCACAAATGCCTACTTAAAAAAAAAGTTAGAATTCAAAAGGAAATTAAGCCAAGTTATTTTACATTCAAAACAGAAGAGGGTTTTCATCATTCTGACACTTCATTCTAGAATTAAACAGTAGCAAGTATACTTATATTTTAAAAAGTTAATGCAATAGTACCTTAATTATTTCCTAATTTTAGCTCAATTCTATGGGGGGGATGCACCATATCTTAATTTCTCTAGAATACACTTTTTTGCCTAATGAATTTAGACTATGAAGATTTTCTTCAAATGTAAAATCATGAATCAAAGTATAAATATTACATTAAATAATTCATGAATTTAAATTTCTGGACTAACATGTTATATCAACTTATCAAAACATTTTAAGGTCAAAAACAATTTAAAATGTAAGATACTTCATTGTGGGAATAAGTGGTCCTTTCACATCACTTTCATAAAAATAAATACAGGTAGGTAACGACATAGCTGTATTTTGTTATATAAGACACCAGGGGCACCTGCTATAGTTTTGCAGTTTCAGCCATTTTCCTGACAGACAAATGTGATCAAAATCATGCTGACTCTAATAATTTGTCTGAGAAGAGCCTGTTTCTCTTTGTAAGGAGCTGTGTGTTGGTTTGGCCCCCTACGCTGCTTGGGATCTTGTTATTTATATATTTATTGGTAGTATGACAGCTTCACTGATGAACTATCATGGTGTTTTTTACATTTTTAAATTTCTCACTGCGTGTTTGCAGTACACATGTTCACATGCCTCGTGGACAGCTGTACATGTACAAAGCACATCTTAGTTCTTCATTTCCAGTCTCTTCTTCTGCCTTCCCTCCCTCCATCTCTTGATCCTCTCCCCATTTTAAAAAAGATCCATTTCCCTACTTCTTATTTTCAGTCTTTTATTTGCTCCTTATTTATAGTTCGGATTTCTCATATAGGAGAACGTAGGAGCTATTTAAACTGGCATATCTAATTTATTTTACTTAACAGTATGGTCTGGAGATGCACCAGTATCCACAGAGGACTTTATTTACCCTTCTTGGTGGCAGAATGGTGCTCCGTGCATACACACCACCTCTCTTTGTCCACTCTGGTGATGGACATGGCTCCCTCCAAGATGCAGCTGTCATGAGTTGTGCTGCTGTAACACGGTGTGCATGGATCCCTGTGATGTGATGACACTGTGTGAGCCAAGAAGAAGGCAGAATCACGGTGTACAGAGTGTCCGCAACAAGGAAGACCTGGGGAGCCCTTTAAAGGAGGAAGGAAGAGGCTGAGGGGCGGAGAGTGCACCACTCTGAACAGAACAGGGCTGGACTTCGCCTTCCGCTTCCCAAACGCCTGTCAGCACCCATTCTGTACAGTGGCTCTGGCGACAGAGCCCAGCCCTCGGGATACCCGGTCCTGACCCACAGAGCCTCTCTGTTGCTGTGCAACACTGAGCCGGGATGGAGGAGCTGTTCGCAGTGATGTGGCCAGGTCACTTAGGAGGACCAGGACTGTCACTAGGAGGAGGGCTTCAGTGCATCAGCCAGCCACAGGGTGGGGCCCATCGCAGGGTCCAGAGAGGAGCTGAACACAGGTCTCTGTTTAACCCCGCGTCCCCGACACAGGGACGCTCCCACCACAAACCGGCCTGCCCCCTTGGTGCTAGGGGCTCTGCTGGAGATGGAGATGTGTCTGGAGTCATCATTAGAAGCCTCCTGCATGGAGGAGGCTGGTGAGATGGAAAACACTGAGGGGACCCCCAGGACGCAACGGTAAGGCGGGGAGAAGGGCCAGTGGCCCGGGATGAGACTTTTCCACCTTGGGCTCCATGTAGGGAACTTCTGAGCTCCTCTGGGTGTCTGTAAAGGCAGTGGCGGGAGGAGAAGGTGGGAAATGCAGAGCTTCGTGTTCAGAGCACACTTGATACTGGGCACTTCGGACCTGGGCCGGAGGCATGCGTGGAACTGTATTAATGGACTCAGGGAGATAAAGAAAACAGCATAGAGACACCAGGGAGACGTCACTTGCTCTAATATTTAATTCTCACTGCGGCATGGGATGTATTTTTTAGACTTACATTTCTGTGAAAATATCTTGGTTTTAATATTTAAACACATTATTCTGGGTAAAATAGTGCAGCTACATTGACATACAGGAGCATTAACATGTTTTCTTCGATGTTTATCAGTGCAAATTATAACTGGTAGCCCCTGTAACATAGAAAGGTGCCTTTTGTAGCTCCTGCAGTTTTAGCACAATTGAATAAAGTGGCATTATTGATTAGAGTTTGACATGTTTGTGCTGTGACATTCTGTATCTACTGATGATGAACATATAAGGGAGGATATAAAACTGAAAATTAAGTTCAGTGAGAAATTACTATAGAGAATTAGCACTTTAGCTTTCCAAGAAACACAAATAAGTGAATTGCGTGAAAATCCTGAAAATTTCCTCTTAGAAAGAAGTTTCTTGTCAATAGCATCTCAATATTGTTGGAAAAGAGAAAGATTTCCGATTTACAAAAATCATATTATTGGATCTTCTAACATTTTGTGCCTCTGTCCTGTCCCAGAAGGAAGCACACGGCCCTCCCAGGCACAGAGCTGAGGTGTGAGGAGGGAGGCCACTACAGAGGACACCCGCTCTGAGGGCGGGGTGCAGGGGCAGGTGGCCGGGTAGGGTCCTGGCCACACCCGATACGGGGCACCTCCTGCGGCCAGTTCATGGCTCGTCCATTGTCAAAGTTGAAATTGCACAGAATCTTCTCCTTGGCTAGGAGAGAGGAGACTGCGCCTGTTTCTGGTGGCCACTGTGGGTCTCCCTGCTCGGAGGCTTTCCTCCAGACTGTCTCACCTGGGAGAGCTCTGGGGGCCTCCCTGGTCCCCGCCAAAGCCTCTTGAGCTCCTAGGCAAGCCTGGTGCACAGCCAGAGGGCATCCAGCTGCCGATTGCGGCCCAGTGTGGGAAGTAGGACCGGAGTGCCCAGCCCAAGCAGCAGGTAGGCCAGCTCCTCAGTGCAGGCACCTGTGGCACCCCCACTGTGCCCTGGAATGTGGGGGTCTCTGTGGAAGGCCTGGCGAGGAGCATGGCTGCTTCCCTTCATCCAGCTTCCTGCCAGGATCCTGGAGACTACAGTGCGGTAGTGAGGTCCTATCGCTGTGAGGTCTTTGTTTATCTCCCCTGAAACCCTTCCGCCACCTAAGGCTCCTCCTGCCCTGCAGCCCTTTCTCCTACCACTGGCTTCACCTCTGTCTGCACCTGGCTGCGGTCTCATGGCTGGAGCTGGGGGTAAAACCCAGTGGCTGATTTTTTTGGTATTTGGAAATTGAACTGCAGGCCATCGCACTGAGAGATATCCCAGAACTTTTTGTTTTGAGACAGTCTCACTGAGTCACTGTGTTCCCCGACGCAGCTCAAACTTGCAATCTTCCTGTCTCAGAATCTCCAGTGCTGAGATGACAGGCACACACCACCCTGTCCAGCTTCTCTTGAATTTTTAATATACCGAATTATCTGATTAGCCGAGGAAGCAGTTCCCTGACCCGTTTGAACCGTCTTCCACAGCTTTTGTGGCTGCAGCCACAGTAGAACGAATTTGTAAAGTTCCTGTTGTCCCTGGTAGTGTCTGACCTCCTTTTTGGGGCCAAGCACACAACCCTGGGGGTTCCCAGCCAGTCTCCCAGGGGGCAGCTGTGTCAGGGACCTGCCCATCCTGTTATGTTGCTGGGGATGCCTGCCACCCTGGCCGAGTGCCCTGCGGTGCTTCCCCTCTGTCTACCAGCTGTGCCCGCCTGGAGAAGGTCCCCAATTTGGGAAAGTGAAGCCACCACCTTTGGAACACGCAGTCACTTTCCAGGAATGCTGAACTGGAAGTCATCACAACCAGTTTCACTGTCGCTTTACTTTTCTCTCCTTCCTGAAATTCTTTGGTTTTTACATAACTTTAGAGCACTTCAGTAGTTTATATTTTCATGGTAGTCTTTTACCTGTTAGTTTAAACCAGTTTGCAAGATCAATTTTTGGCATTGTAACCAAATCTGCAAAACTGATTTTATTTGCTACTTACAGTTTTTGTTATAGAATATGTGTCTTTTATCTTAGGAAAAGTTTTCACGTATGTAGTAGTTAAAATGGACCAGAGATTGAATTAAATGCTCAGCCTTCTGGAACCTCAGGTCTATGCAGTGGCAAACTTCATACTTCAGTGTGAAGAACTTCCACCTCCTGCAAACTTCTGGGTTAACTGTTCTGCTGGCTGAGGAGCTACCGGCTTCTTCTGGTGTGGGGAGCATTGGAGAAGCCCCAAGGGGTGACTGCTTTGTGGATGGGAGGAGGGCTGGGGGTTGGCGTCTGTCTGAACACTGTAATAGCGAGAGGCCAGAGCACCGGTCAGAGGGTGCTGAACGGAGCCTGGCAGGCGAGGCAGGAGGGACCCAGGTCCACCCAGGCGGAATTCAGTGGCGGAGGGGGAGGCAGACAAACTGCGGGACTTTAGGGCTGAGTCCACAGTGACCTCTATACCCCGTGGTGTCTGCCAGTACCTTCCTCTACTGCTGGGGACCCCAGCCCACCCTCTCCGAAGCCACCTGCACACTTCAGCCAAGGCATTTTGAAAACAGGAGTTTCAATCCATGCACTTTTTACTTTGGGCATTCCCTAAACATTAATTACTGTAATTCTATTTTTTCCATGTTTGAACTGCAGGGAATAACTTTGCTTAGATTGATAGTTTTGATCTAAAATCAGAATCCTAATGATAAGTTTTACACAGAGTAGTTTCCACTTAGTAATTTGTCTTCCAGGTAAATAAAATTTTATACTGACAGGGGAAATGGACCTCCATTTTCGCTCTCAGTGTTTCTTGTGCAAAAACAAAACCCAAACTCACAATGCAGCTGTTAAAAAGGACAGATTGTTACAGGATTGTGACAATTTTAGTCAGAATCCCTCCTCTATGGCATAAACAAAGGTGGAAGAGGAGCATTAAAATTTTTTTTGTTAAAGATTGGCAAAGAACTACAAAGTCTTCACTGCGCACTGCCATTCACATACCCTCATCCTCCACCCCAGGCACTGAGAGTAACCCTTAGGCCACGTCCACCCTGAGAGGGTCCTAATGGAGACCTGGAAAGCGGGTCGGCCCCTGGGACCAACTCCCACCCACAAGGAAAGGAAGGGCTTTCCTCACACAGAAAAGGAAGGAAACTAAAGGAGGTCCTGGGCCACCTGAGCCATAAGGCACAGGGCGTGGGCAGTTGGAGTCACCTCTCCAGGGTGAAACCAAAGTTCCTGAGAAAACAGAAAAGAAAGAAGAGGGACCCAGATCTCCGTATGACTGCGAACCCGAGGGTGACCTCGAGTTTCTTTCCAGAAAGAAAAGAAAACACCAACCATCTGGGCTGCTGGGTTATGAAGATTCCACCCAAAATCAGAGTTGATACTTTGAGGGTGAAATCAGATTGAGCAAATCACCAAGGCAAGCATAAATGGTCTCTTCTTACATTTCTCATGAAATAATCTGGTCCTTGCTGCTATTTTCCAGTATGACATCTGAAAAGGATACGTACTCAGAAAATATTATTATTTAAAGGGGCAAAATGCTAGTGACTCATTTTCTCTCTAATGGGGACACAGGTAGTACAATGCATTTGATTAAGTATTCTACACCTCTGGATGTAATTTTAAAATGCAAAAGTGATATAAATAACGCTGTCTGTGCCCGTCACACATTGCCCATCAAGAATCGTTCATCCTGTCAAAGCTTTGGGCACTCATCCTAAGCTGAACAAATATTTCACCTGTACCAGTTGGGAACCAGACTTGGATCTTCCATTTTCTCCTGCTGTTGAATTCAAACAGAAAACAGTAACAGCGAGCATGTCGATGTTCTGTGCTACTGACGCAGAAAGATGCTAAGTAAAGCCTGTCTGAGTGAAGGGAAATGATTAGGATAAAGCTAATGAGAAATACATGTAGGACAACTAGAATATGGGGAAGACAGGTGCTAACTACATTTCTATTTTTGTGGGTGGCCTGTTCACAAGATTGCAGAATACAGCGAAGTTCTAACAGTAATATTACGAAAGGAATTTGAAAGATATTATTTGGCTAATAAGTGAAGGAAAATGTTGGATTGAGATCAATGACCAGTTTGCAAGTACAGGAGACACAGTGAGGTGGCCTCCAGCCTGAAGGACCCTCCACTTCCTGCCCACTCATGCATGATCTCTGTACATGAGGCCACCAACCAACCATGTGCTCCGAGCTTGCTGAGGCACAGGGGAAGCTGGCTCTGCTTTGTCCTCAAACTGTCTCCTCCTCCTCACATGGTTGCCACCTGAATACCTGGTTTTACCTGTGAAATATTTCTAAAGCCTGTAATCTTGCCCATCCCTGTAGCTTTGAACTTCTCTGAGCCACCCTCATTCCTGTCCCAGGTCAGAGAAAGAATGTCCTTACGGGCATCCTTGCCTATTGTGTCTCTTCTGCCGGGCTTGGTAGCCAAGAGCTATAATCCCACCATTTAGAAGGCTGAGGCAGGAGAATTGCTGTGAGTTCAAAGCCAGCCTGAGCTACATAGTTCAAGTCCACGAGTTCAAGTCCATGAGTTCAAGTCCAGCCTGAACTGTCTAGTGACACCCTATCTCAACAATAGCAACAACAATCTCCCTTCTGAGTCACTCTCAGCTATGGTCTATGTGATTTATTTTACTGTGGATGCTAACTTTGATTTGATGCTTAAAATCCTTTGATAGCCTGCAGTTACTCGTAGGATGAAGTTACTCAAAGTGCTTAAAAGTCTGATAATGAACTAACTGTGCTAACACTATTCCTTTCCTTCTATTTCTCTTTGCATACAAATGTTTTACGCTCTGTTCTTTGCATGCTGAGCCTAGAGGCCACGGAGACACCAAGAGCATGCTTTCCCGCCCTAGGGCTCATTGGACTGTTCATTCTGCAGCTCCGTCAGCTCCTCGCCTCTCATAGAGCTTGCGCACGGTGTGAGCACAAAGCCTCGTGTGTGTGAGACACAGCCGAAGAAATGTCTTGGACCCACACCAAGCTTGCAGGTGCAACTCAGCTAGATGTGGCCACAGTGAGAAGAGAAGCAATATTTATCCCACATGATCATTGTATCACTTCAGGGCAAACACGCTGGAAATTGGGCTGCCCCTGGGATACGCCTCTTTACACCTAGAAAGCCATGTTTAACAGTGTGATTCTAAGTTGAAAATTAAGAAATGAAAGAGCAGGTGAGAGAAGGGAAGAAAGGAGGGGGGAGAGAGAGGATGGATCCAAATAGTCATGGGCAAAATAGATATGCCGTAAACACTTTGTCAAGTTTTTAAAACTTGAATATCTGGGAAGAAGAAGAATAAAGACGGAGAGAGGGAGAGGAAAAGAAAGGAAAGGGAGAAAAAGTAGTCAAGAGTATTGTAGGGATTACAAACAAATACTATAGATATGAGCTTTTATTTTTGAAATGATGGAGAAATTTAATTTGCACCGGCCATAGTTTGGGCATCTCTTTGGTGGTATGAAAACAAAGTGTCCAAGTGTGTTGCTATTTTCCTCTTCAGATGGATAGTAATTTCACTGATCAACAGCCTTTCACAGAGTAAAAAGGAGCTGGCTACTACAGGTAATCAATATCGTCAACGACCACGTTCACTCGAGATTCCCGCACTGCTCAGTGTGGACCAGGATCGGATGCAGAAGAGTACAAAGTTCTGTGTGCACACTGGAGACCCTGCAGTGAGATCCAGTCCAGGGCTCAGAGCCTCGGCAGCGTCCGGTGCAAAGCCATAGCAAGGACCTGCACTGGAAAGGCCCAAGGGCCGGGGTGGAAGCAAGAAAGCCTGTGCCTGCAGGGCGAAGGGTCTGCTGCAAGCTGAGAGATCTGCCCCGGAGCCAGGAGAAGAGGAGAAGAGGTCCGAGATACAGAGGAGGACTGAACCTCTCCCGAAGAAGACAGCAGCTTAAACCAGCTTCTTCAGGAAAATCAGCAGCATGCAGCCTTCCCCTCACGTTCTCCTTGTACGCCACGCAGGCACGATGCCCGGCTGGGTCTTCCACGCCCAGAGCCATCCCAACTCAGGCCAGCTGACCGTCACTTAGCCCACCACGACCCATAACTAGGCATGCACACAATCTTCTAAAAAATCTAGAAAACAAAATGCTTAAAGAAACTGAAATTATTTTGAGTATATTGGAACAAAGACTTTAAAATATGTTGGTCTCCTTGGAATTAGGTTTTTCTTTAAATATTTCCAAATGAAATGTGGCGGGAGCCACAGGCACTGTGTTAAGAATCCTAACGCACACGTTTCAAACCCGTGGTCACGAACAAAGCAGAATCTTAAGTGGCTCCTCACAGATGCAGGAAGCATTGAAGTGAATCAGTAAACTCAAGAAAGAACTCTTCAAGGGACCCCGAAAGGAAAGGCTCAACTATTATTTTCTTAGAAAAGATGTAATACACTCCCAGAAAAGCCTGTAATACACTCCCAGAAAAGCCACGTGGATGCAAACATTGGCCAAAAATTCAGAGATGAGTGGTGAAAGATGATCTGCCAGTTGTAAGTGGAAAACACCCACAGACCCGCCAGTCATGCTCGTAGTTTCCCGGCCTCATCAGTGGTCAGAGAGTGATAATGACACGTCCCTCAGGGAACGAACCCCACCTGGAACTGACCACACAGAAGTAACGTAAACGTGGCGTCCAACAGACAGCCCCTTGCCAAACACCACGGAACTTTAGTAAACTGTGGAAGGAGAGGCTATCCTGCCTCCATCCACTCAAAGGATCTCTCTCTAGGCATGGTCTTGGATGAATGTCTGAAAAATGACCTAAAATACGTAATTTACCATATTTCAGAAGACATTGTTTCCAGAGGAGTGTGAGGCCACTGTGTGTGCCGTCATCCCCAGACAGCACACCCCGCTGATCCCCTACGCTCCGAGTGTCAGTGAGATTCCCAAGGCCAATCATATCCATGTCCTGTAGCATCCCTCCTGACCCCTGGGACCTGGCATGTGAGGTTTTTGAAGTGTGGAATCATTAGTTTTTGGTGCTCAGTTTTTAAGATTGTAGGATGGTTTCTCTAAATAAAAAACTCGAGAATCTGTGGTCTCTGTTCATGAATAGGAACTTGGCAACAGAGACTTAGCAAAGGGAGTGGTCATGCCAGGCAGCGTTCCAGAGGAGGCCATGGCTCCATACTCCTGAGCCTGCAGTGACAAGCCAGCCCACTATGACAAGTATGCACAAACTTACAATCGTCATCAGCTGTCCTATGGCGGCTTTGATCTGCAAGGTCATTGCCCTTCGATGGCCACTGATTTTGAGAGACACTTGAAAATATGGAGCAGAAAATGGTTCATCATGACAGCTGCCACAATTCCTTCCAAGTAAGAGAACTAGGCTAGTCTTCCCCGGGGAGAGGTGTCTGAAAGAGGATAGCCTCCATCTGTCCAGAACTGGAAAAACTGTGAAAGACCTATAGTCTAACTCTGGTGAAAACAAGCTAATGACACACACCTCTGAGCAACTTCAGAGCACCGCAAAGAGAATGTCAGAGTTCTTATGCTTAACAGACCTAAGACAGTCAGAAAGAGATAAAGAGTTATTGTATTCAATGACACAACTGAATACATTGTCAAAACAGATTGAAAGAAAGCTAACAATTTTTCTTTACAAAATTTTACAATAATATTTTACATATTTCATTCCTATTAGTTTCTCTTCAATGAGTTCAAGATTCATCCCAAGGAATTAATTAGAATATTGGGGAAAAGAGTAAATGAAGAAATAAATATGAATATAAGCACATTTTTGTAAGTTGTCTCAATCATCAATTTGAAGATCAATAACTTCTTATAGATCTATAAGGTTGTGGATTACATTGACAAAGACACGGTATTGAACAATTTTGTATTTTTTAAAAATGATCATTTCCTAAATTTTCCAAAATTTCTTTTCCTTTTACCTGGTGCCAGCACACATTTATATTTGCAATGTTGCCTTTGGATGTCTTGTTCTTTAATTTTGCATAACTGCTTGATAAGCTGTGCCACTAACCAGTAACATCAGGCAGGTTCAGGGTGGCGTAGAATTGCCTAGGTCGGGGTCACTGGGCATCCGAGCTCAGTGCTGTCTACTTAGTCACAGAGTGTGCATTGCTGAGATCCACATCCTACAAATGCATTCTGTTAAAATAAATAACACTGCCGGAACAGATTCCCCATGTGCTCCCGATGATTGTCTGTGTTCCCTAAAATCTGAGGAGATACAATTTGAGGAAATCAATGGCTGTTTATCTAGTAAAGAATTCCCTGGATCAGTTTCCAGACTCTGAGAAATCACACTAGGGAGACTGTCGGTTGCCTTTTAAAGAACTCGGACGTTTTCCCGAACCCAGATTATATGAGGGTCCCATTCCTTCCAGGGTCCAATAAAACAGAGGGAAGACAGTAAACCACCTGGCTGTTTTGGGACATCTGAGCGCGCTGTAGATACTGGGTTCCTTCTAGCCTGAGACAAACCTACCGGGACACAGCAAATCGGCTGTCATGTGGTGGAAAGGACTGGATCTAGTGCAAAAGCCTTCTTTCAACTACAGCTGAACACCTCCCACCTCCTCCCTCCCTTCTCTTTCTCTCTCCCTCTCTCCTTCCTTCCTTCTTTGTTGGCAATAGGGATCGACATAATTTCCTTCTCATTAACCTATAACCTCAGCCCTTTTCATTTCTCTTTTACTTTAAGGCAGAGCTTCACTGAATCACAGCATTGCCCAAGCTGGGATGGGCTTGCTTGGGACAGCTGAGGGCTGAGATGCCAGGGACGAGGCAGGCTGAATACCAGCAGCGGAACATGAGCTCTGGAACCCAGAGCTGAAGGCAAGGATGTAATTGGAGGTCTCTGCTTGGGAGAACGTTGCTATCGAAGTTGCCTAGAACATAAAATTTGGAAGCTTATGATTCATCTCTGAGGAACTCTGACATTTAACAGGCAAACAGAAATCAATTTAAAAGCGCTATCAGGAAATTTAATCAGAGAAATATGATGAGTGTGGAACTATTTCATATCCCGAACACCCATGCATACTTTGTGTGTGCGTTTTTGCAAATAAAGAGAGATGCACGGTGAGGCCCAACATCAGGCCCTGCGAGCTCAGCCCTGCTCCTCCTCTGTCCTCGTGCCCAGTGCCTATCTAGGTTGAAGTACCCGCCGTGCTGGGTAGTGCAGAGCCATCTCTGCACTTTATGTGTAATCTACAATGAACAGATGAGCTCATAAACACACCCAAGAACAGAAACTGACTTAACAGGGACCTTGGCTTCCTTCTTGCTGGTTTCCGGGGTGCGTTCTCTAGCAGGGAAGGGCTCCAGCTCTGTGAGGAGCAGGGGGGAGAAGGAAGGGAATGAAAGGAGGGAAAATGGGCTGTGAGGAAGGAGGCAGGATGGTAGCGAAGCGGGGAAGAACTGAATGAGGGGGAGAAGGCTAGAGGTCAAGGGTCACTGGTCTGCAGAAATCCAAAGCAAAGCCCTAGACCAGCATGAAGGAGTTCCCTACGAGGCCTGGGTGCCCTCTCCGGGCCCCTTCGTGTGCTGGCTCCTCTGGGTCCCTGCCAGAGCAACCTCAGGAGCTGGTGAGGGGCCCGCATGGCGCTAGGAGCACCGACTCACCAGAGTGAGCTGAAAAGGTGGACATGAGAAAGACGTCTCTGGGAATGGGAGAGGAAGACAGAGGTCAGAGAGCAAGAAAAGAGGCGGACGTAGCATCCCACGTGCACACGGCGTGTCCGTCTATTTTGCTCTGACTGTAACACTGTGGCTGGGCTCTGAGACCGTGGGTTTCCAGATCCCACGGATCTACCTCAGCATCCACGTTTGCACCAGTCTCGGGCCAAGGTGAGAAGTGACCAGAATCTCGGGGCTTCATGAGTCATCTCCAGACTGGTAACCGAGTCACACACTACTGCGGGTGCCCACTGCTGAACAGCTGACAGGTGAACAGTCTCCAGGCTGGGCTTTCCAGGGAATGCACAGTGGCCCAGTTAAAGTTGAGAAAGGAGGATTCAACTATTGTTTTACTGAGTAATATATTTATAAAGCTGATGTCCACCAAGAATACTAAACCTTAAGATTTGGCTAAATGAAGGAGACTCAAAGGTCCCCATGATTTACACTACATTTCAGTGTAAAGCATGCGTCTGTGACGTGTCATTTCGTCTTCACAATAACCCTACACGTTACTGTCTTCACTTCCATTTATGTACAAATAAAGCAGTTAAGAAATGAATGAAAATTTACGTCATGAGCAATTCTAGAAAGAAACATTGCTCCATCAGGTTTTTATCTTACTTCGCAATTTTATAAAATAGTTTTCCCAAGTCTGTGGTCTTCTTCTACAGCTACTTACAAATAAATTTTATAGAGCAGACACTCCTGATTTTATGATCCTCCAATTAAAAACAGATACAGCAACCCAGCCCACACTGTTGATGCTACGTGTGAGCATTACAGTCTGTTTTGCAGCGTCTGTCAGGATGAAGAGATCCAGGTAGGTCCCAAGATCGTGGGGGCTGTGCAGAGAGGCAGCTCCACAGCCAGCAACAGTTAGAGTGACCCGGGAACCTCCCGAAAGGGCAGCACAATGTTAGTTCAAGCATGAATTAGAAAAATAAACTGATGTCAATGTACATGTGAAATTTGACAGCACAGAAAACAAAGATAACTCCAGTCTAGAACATTATCCAAGGATTGAAGAAATATTTGTTAACAAATAACCCTTAGAGAAGCAGAGGGAGAAAAGGAAAAGTCATGAAGACAGTTGTCATGGTTCCAGATGAGGGCCGAATTATAATTTCTTTTATATTCATTCATCTTATATTTCTGTGGAATTTACTCATGGTACTTGGCTGTCACTGTGCCTTTGACCTAAGACAACACTGTCCGCTCCCGTGGAACCTGCTGATTGTGTCACACTGATGCTGTACCCCAGTCATATATAGGCAAATTCGAGAGGAGAGGAAGAGGGAGAGAGAGAGAACCATTTTCATCAGGTCAATATTTCTGTCTATACTGGGACAGAACTAGTTTCCTTTCATTCCTCTGAGATTAATCCACCTTGTTATTTGCTAAATTCACAAGTGAGTGAAAAAGGAGCTGCTCTAGATAAATTCCAAGCTTAGATACATTATCAGACAGTAAGATTGCCATTTTTAGTATAAAGGAGACAAGGAGCCTCTCAGATGGCTACCTGAGTTTCCCAGCTCTGCGGTCAGCCCCACATGAGGGACAGAAACCAGTGCAGGCTGGGACTGAGGTTCTTTGGCACCTGACTGGTGGCTGGGATGCAGAGTCCAGTGTGAGGCCACACTGGGAGCCCCAGTCACACCCTTAATGCACAGGAGCCTAAGGAAAGCCTTCTGTGTACTACAGGATGTCTAGCACAAGAGGATGAGTCGCTCTGTACATTGGCAAGCTGTTTCTAACTTCCTTTCCTAAAATGATGGGCAGCTGAATGAAGCATCAAATGTGAGAAGAGAAATGATTTTGGGGTCATATGCTGAAATAATTTCATCATGGGCAGAGAAACATCAGACGCTTAAACATTTTCAATGTGATTGAAAAGGCCTTCAAATCGGGAACTAGTGTCAAATTGTAATTCGATTAGGGAGAAAATGAACACATTGGAGCAAGTTCTGTTCTACAATTTCTTCATCTATTAACTGGGAAGGCAGTGGGGGAGAAGACTTTCCACAGCAGCTGATGCATGAGGAGGCTGCTTGTCCAAGATCTGTATGACAGAAAACACTTTCCGGCTAGAACCTTCTCTTCCAGACTTGTGCTCAGTGCAGGTTTTCGTTCCTGCCACAGTGACAGCTCCATAGACCCACTCCTTATTATATTGCTGGCTCTGTGAATTATTCCCAACCCTTCAAGTTTGCTTCACTGCTGCCACAAGTGACAACCCTGTCTCTGTTAACTGCAGACCACAGTCTGAAGAGGCCAGGCTGAAATCCAGGATATCATCTTCGATAATCTGCTTTGCAGGAGGTAATTTTAGCATGTGGCTCATCGTTAAGGCTGGTTAAACTGATCAAGAAGCAATATTATTTTTACATGAAGTCCTTATTCATAGAGCCATATAATGATCGAAAATACAGAGAATGATTAAACTTTAAACTGTTATTACAGTAAAATACACAACACCATTAATCTGCCCAGCTACTGCCTGTTGTTTTTGATGTACTTGTCCCAGTATACTTGTGACTTTCTGAAGCAGTTTACGCTTTGTATTTGTCACAATTTCTGTCCAATAAAAACATTACCATGAGTCTATATCCACCTCGTTCGCTGGGCTGGCGCTGTGCAACTTCTGACTCCTCCCTAAGACAAAATGGCCTCGGAAGGCCGCATTTTGACTGGATCCAGGATATTTAGGCAGCCAGAACAGCACAGCCAGACACAGCAAAGATCACATCTAAACCAGCTTCAGAAAGTGCCAAGAAGGGAGGGACGAGTGTGTTCAAAGCACGGGGTGGGGTTTTTTTGAAGAAGAGCAATGGCAACACGTCTTCTACTATGCTACGCTTTTGCAAAAGTAAAACATTCATAGCATGTTGTGATCGTGCGTGTAATCTATGACATTTAATACCCTAATCAGCTGTAGATCCCGGCTGCCCCACCAGAAGATTGTGTGCCTTTCCTACTCCACTTTTCCTTGTTGCCTTTTCATAGCTGTGTGCCTTTATAACTTAACTTTGCTTTTTTATTTTACCAGTAAAAACCTCAAGCTAAGCATAAAATTTCTTTAGTTTCAAATGGTCCCTGTGTCTCACAGTTTTAATCTTTGTCCCTCTAGAACTGGTGCTGAAATTCACAGGGCACCTTATTGGGATTAGGAGGTGGAGCCATTAGCAGTGGGGACATAGCAAGCTCCTTCCAGTTGGGCCCAGAGCCTCCCCACGTCTCTCATCTGACCCGAGACAGCGCATACGAAGACCTTGCCAAGGACCAGCCATGAAAGTGCACTTCCTGGGTCCACCAGGAGAGAGACAAACTCCACAGGTAGGGCCAGGTCTGGGGGTAGCAGCCCCTCTCCACAACCAGTGTTGTTTCCCACGTTTCAATGACCAGCGGTGATCCATGGTTGTAAAATATTAGTATTTGTCTTAACCCTTTCAGTAGAGGCCACATTCCTGTAATTTTCATTCTACCTTATTAAAATCACTCTATTTTATTATCAATGACAGTTTGTAACTGTTTACTTTGCCTAATAAATCAAATGTCATGAAAAGTGCATACAGATTAGAAAAACAGTCTACACAGGTGCAGAACTAGCTGTGGCTTTGGGCCTGCCCTGGGCGGTGGGGAGGCCCCTGGTGAATGCTGGGTGCAAGTCCTTCAGGAGCTCAGAGCACAGGCAGACATCCACGCATCAGGGAGCCCTTCAGCCCATGCACACTCGGAGTCCCTGCAGCATGGGGCTGAGGTGGAAAAGCAGCTGAAGTCCGGATTTCAGGCCACCTCGGCAAGGCTAGAGAGCTGGAGGACGCTGAGAGCCCTTCTAGAACTCACATGCAGAGGAGGCTGACTCTGTGAACCCACAGCAGTTACCGCTTCCTGGAAACAGGGCCTCCTTCCTATGCTCAATGTTACCCTCTTATCCACACTACAATGTTTAAGAACCAGAAACATTTAGGGAGGTCAGCGCCCGAACACATGGGAGTATAAAGACAGGGTGAGTAGTGGGCAGGCTCTGTGGCACAGGCCTGAGTAAGACACTGGAGGCCTCTCTAGTGGCCCAAGCCAAGCACTCTTTGAGAATGGGAAAAAAGGTGTCAGGCCCCACTAGGTACCACACAGACCGAGGAAGCGCAGGAGTGAGCCGGACTTCATCAGGCTCTGGTACCCTTGTGTGTCCCTGTACCATGGAATACACAATCCCCAGGAAACTGCACAGGCTGCACGTTTCAGATGTCTCTTGCTCTGGTCCCCTGAGCTGCAGTGCAGTGTAAGCTGCCCAGTGTAAACTATGTGGTGCCAGGAACTGAGAATCATTGCTGCTTCTCTAAATTTTTACAGGAAGTTAGTGTCGTCTAAGGCAGGCAAGTCACGGGGGTCCAGAATCCTGCTCATGAGTTAGGTAGGAGCTTTGAGAGCGGCAGCTGCACCTTCCAAAGGGCACACATGGTTGAATAGGAGTTTTCTGGTCTTTCCTTTCTCTTTCAGGCCCCTACTCTGTCTGTCTTGATTGGAAACAGTTCCAGTGTGCCAGGACTGCTTCGCACATTGGCCAGTATGATGGGCTACAAGGGGAGGATTTGAGGGAGGGGAAGGGCAGTGTGTCTTCTCCTGTGGTAAACTTTTACGAAGGTAAACATTCCCTCATTGTCCCACTCCCTGTTGTATTGCAGCAGCTACCTCCGTCCCTCAGAATGGCTGCACAGAAGGTCACAGACCAGGGAGCCCCATGGCCTCTGTGAACGGCAGGTGCAGGCTGGGAAGCCCACTGGCCCGAACTCCAGAGGCCCTGCTTCCTAGGCTCTCACCTGGGGGCCGGGAGTCCAACAGAGGCCTGGGGGGCACAGGCCTCCCATCACAGTGGTGCACCTGGCTGTGTCACGGGGTGCGGTGCCCCAGGATAGAGATGGCCTCCACTCCATTTCTAAACTGAAGGCCACACTGTGTGACCCTTGATAGCACAGGTGCTGTTTGTTATTCTGAGCCCCTGCTCGACACGGGTGTGGTCCTGTGTCTGATGCCACCACAAATATACCTGCAAAGTCATGGCTCACACTAGTTTTACACACCCCTAAAAGACACAATAAACATAGGCTTTTACAAATTCACTGAGAATGGCAAAACATCGCTGCTCATAATTCCAACCAAGTAGAGTGTGTACCAACAAAAGCAATGTACATTAGGTGATAACTTCAGTGATTCTGAGGCAAAGTCTGAATAGTGCTTCTTAGAAAGGCAAGGAAAACTTGTCAAATATGTATCTGTTTGTTTGTTTATTTTTGTACCAGAGATCAAACTTGGGTCCTTGCCCTTGTAAGGCAGGCGGCAGAACTGCTGCGCTAAACCCCCAGCCCTCAAATATTTTTGAAATGATTCCTTTATCTGGAATCTAACTGCAAATCCTGGGTGGGGGCAATCATTTTAACAGCACAGAACATATTGTCTGGTCAAATAAAAATCCAAATTGTATCTATGCCCAAAGGAAAGTGGGCAGTTTGGTCCTGGGGGACTGAGTTGGCCTGTGTCCAGAGGAAAAGGGATGAAAAGTGCCACAGTAGAGGTGGCAAGGTCTCTCCACACAGAGACTTTCAACAGCGAGATCTCTGACACTGCCCAAAGCAAGAGCCAGACGGGCTCGGCTGGATGCTGGCGGCTGCTTAAGGAGGTCAGCTGAGCATGTTCTCTGAGAACACCCACCTAATTGATCTACTCTGCTCAAATTAAAAGTGTAACGGTTGCTTTCAGGCTGACCTCGGTCTGCAGTAATGGTCAGTAATCTACCTCTGCATTTCATTAAGTTGCAAACAACAGCAAATTCTGCAGTGCAATAAACAGAGTTCAAAGCCATCCACAGAGTGAGACACAACAGTCGGCCTGGAGCACTGTGGGGCAGTGCAGCGCCACGACCTGGGCTGCTGTGGGTGGGGACCTTCAGTAAGTTGCCCTAACTTGTGTTAAGGGGGCCGTGCTCCCCAGGACAAGTGACGGCGCCCAGTGCAGTGCTTGCCAGGCTCATGCCACCTGCTCTAGCCTCCTGGCACCCTCGTTTCCTGCCAGCAAGGGCATCTCCAAAGTCCCACGCTGGTGACTTTTGCCTCCAAAGTCAGCATAGTGAGGCACTGATCTTTGCCTGCAGGCTTGGATGACTTTAATGTCCTTTACCTGGGCTGAGAGTCCCTGCTAACAGATTCTTCATGACAGACAGGCTGTGCATAAGGCAGAATTTCTCTTTCTGTTTCCTCTAGGTATAATGGAAAAACATCGCCCAGCTGAAGAATTTGTACCCTGGGTATCTTTAAAGCAAGCCAATAAGAAAAACAAGTATCTGCTGCTATTCCAATCTCCTTTCTAGTCTCCTCCATTAGCGGGCAGAGCCATGGTGCTGCCAGCTTTGTCTTTAGCAACACCGAGATTTGCTCAAATGAATACAGGGCCTGGGTGGAGGGGAAGTTTGGAAATCAACCTGCTGCACTAAAAGGTAGCTTGGATGTGCACATTGCACGGGCATGGGCCAGGCTGGTGAAAGAGGAGATACAGGAGAAGTTTGTTCCCCATTTGACTTCTGCATAGTGGAAGGCGCTTCCTGCCCCAAGAAAAGCCTGCAGGTAACAGGGTGATGCCTTTCCACTCCTCTCCCTCTCCCTGTGCCAACTCCCGGAGGCTTCCTCTATGCCGACCTTTGGTAGAGGTGACTGTGGAAAACAAAGGGAGGTTCCTGTGCAGGAGCCATGGGACACAAGCAGGGTCTCGGGCGTCTCCAGCTCCGGCCGCAGTGACAGTAAGGGATGGAGGCGAGAAATGCCCAGGTTGGGCCCAGGGAGGGGAGCGTCAGTGTCAGTGCCGGGGGGCCTCCTGTCCAGGCCACAGTCACTGTGCATTTGCACAGATGAAGCTCTGAACTTCCGTGTGCTGAGCAGAAACAGCCCCAGGGAAGGGCGCTGGCGGCATCAGCACAACTGCGGAATCCAGACTGGACCATCACGGTGACGCTGGCTCCTGTGTGACCAGAACCTCAGCAGGTATCTGAGGAAAGCTGTGAGGTTTGTGCATGCATGCACGCGCGCGCGCGCGCGCGCGCACACACACACACACACACACACACACACAGAACTCTTAGTATCCTCAGGTTTCTTACGCGCAGATTTAAACGATCATGGAAAAAAGTGTGTATGAAGAACTGTGTGTGTGCTAGGCCTGGTTTAGGGTTCCAAGGGTCTGCTTAGGGGACCTGCAAGAGTGGCATTATTTTCTACATGGACGCGGGTGTCACTGGGTCTTGGTCACGGCCTTTCATGGCTGTCAGGGTGACCACACGAGTGTGTGCCGGGTGTGTGCACACGTATGTGTCTGCACATCCCTCTGCTCATAGTCTTTGTGTGTTTCTCCGTGTGTATTTATGCGTGCTTCTTTCTTTCTGTCTTTTCAGCATGTGTGTGTTTGTGAATGTGCATCTCTGTGCTTTCCTGTGTTTCTGGGTATGTATGTTTCTGTGTTCATGTGCATACATTCATATATGCTTCTGTGTGTGCATTTTAGTGTGATTTTGTGTCTATGCCTTTATCTCTGTGTGTCTGTGCTTCCCTGTAATGTGTTATATGTGTCTTTCTGTGCATTTGTGCCTTTGTTTATTTACATGTCTTGTGGGTAACACATGTGTTTCCACGTGTGTACTCATGCCCGTCTGTGTGTGGGCACAGAGCAGTGCACAGCCCCATGGAGGCCTCCGGCCCTGGCCCTGGGCACCACCCCTCACTCCTGCCCTTCGTTCTGGTCACAGCAACCAGAGGGTACCATGCAGCCTCTGTCTCCCTGTTCTCCGCCGTCCCTCGTCTGCCGCCTGCCAGGCCAGCTGTGTGTGGCTTCGTAGCTCTGCTTTTCCGTCTCCCTCAGCAGCGAGCAGCCCTGGGCGCAGGTCCTGTGTGCCCTCCACCTCTCTGGTGTCCTCTGTCTTGGAGTGCCCGCCTGCCTGCCTGCCCGCCCGCCCTAGTTCGCATCAGTCCAGCAGGTCTGCGGTAGACAGAGCCCCTCACAGCCCTCTTTCACGGGACGACCACCCTGCCCTCTTAAATCCTTTGTTGCCAGAATCTCAGTTTTTGTATTTCTGCCTCCAAAACTAGGAAGGATTGGATGTCAGATGTATAGATTTCCTGCCACCCAATGCCACACTGTCATCTCAGACGCCACCATCTGCCCAGCACAGGGGATCCTGCTGATGCCGTCCTCAAGGCCTTTGCGGACCACCTGACAGCACACTGCCGAGGAGGGAGAGGTAGTGAAGGCTCTCTACCCCAAACGTACATCTCATTTCCAACTAGCAGGCAAAAAATAAATCGGAGGGAACACTGGAAACTCAGGTCTCAGGAACCTAGAGCCCTCAGCTGCTCTGGAAGAGAGAAAGTCTACCTGAGCGGAAACAGAATTCACATAGGAAAGTAAGTGGCCAGTACCATTACCACTCCGGACAAATGCAAGGCTGGTGGCGGTGACGCTCCCAGGCCCGGGACCCCAGGTCCCTGTGGTTTCCAGCCTCCCTGTGCTCACCCCTTCTCAGGACTCCCAGGGTCCCTGCACAATCCCGCAGCCTCTGCAGAAGTCAGCTTCCGCCACCTGAGCTGCAGGGGAGGCAGGAGGCCCTGTGTACAGCCGCACTCTGCCCAGTCTTCTGCAGTGTGTCATGCAGCTGGGGACGGGACGAGAGGAGAAGGGACAGGGCTGTGGCCAGGTGTGGGCCAGGCTGTGGGTCGGAGCCAGCAGACAGCCAGCAGCATCTCAGGGCGCAGCCTGCTCTCTGCCTCTGGCCTCCAATCCTCTGCCTACCAGCTCACTATTTTCATTTTTTAATTAGAACTTCCCTCTTTCTGGCAAGAAACATATTTGGTAAATAAAAATATGATTAATATGTATTTTCTTCTAGTCAAGGGGAGGAAAATATCAGCATCAAATAAAAAAGAAGTCGATACGAAAACAAAGCCACAGCCTATAATGACTATTCTTATCTTTGTAATATCTGGGATGTTGCAGATAAGGACAAAATTTGACTTTTTAATATTCTTGGCTAGATAATTTAATTTAACACATTCAAAACAACATGAAGACTTCTAATCAAGAGCTTTCTCCTTGGTCAAATCCCAAAGGAATCCATCCTTTTTCTCAGCGTGGCTGAGGAGCGCCCAGCTCTGTCCACTCTATGTGGCAGGAGACCAGGATGATGCAGAGGCTGCGAAGCACTGAGGTCAGCTTCAGCAGGACAAAACCAAATGGGAAAACTGCATCACTCCTATGGCGATGTTCTTGTCCCTGGTACCAGGAGGAACGAGCTTTTGAGGGATGCATCTCGGGCACCCTGTAACTGTACATTCTGCTCATTGAGCACCAGGCCCTGCTGTCAATCAAGGCCAGCTCCTGAGAGCTGTTGAAGGGAATGAGCAAGAAGGAAGAAGTAGTAAGCACCAGTGGCCTGGCCCCAACGCCGGGCACATGGGGGCTCACACTGCCCAGGCAGTGAATCCTGCGGCCCAGCATGGCTCTGACCTCACCCCCCATCCCGGGGACACCTGAGGTGACTGCCGAAGCCCTGTGTCTAACCTGCGCTTTATTTATGGCCAGGGGAGGACAGCTCTGATGCTGCCCTCTCTTTAAAGTTTATGCTCTCAGCTGGGCGTCATGGTGCACACCTGTAATCCCAGCACTCCGGAGGCTGAGGCAGGAGGATCGCTGTGGGTTCAAGATCAGCCTGGGCTACGTAGTGAACTCCAGGTCAGTCTCAACTATGCAGTGAGACCCTGTCTCAAAAAAACAAAATAAAATAAAATTTATGCTCTCATGGTTACTGGTTACCATAAAACCCAGGTGGACACAAAGACCAGTGGCGACTCATAATACGCCTCAGCAGTCCTTGTTCCCACTTTTGGGAAAGAGAAAACAAATTTTAAAAAGCCAACTTCTGTTTGTGTTGTTGTTGTTGTGTTTTGTTTTGTTTTTGGTGCCGGGGATCAAACTCAGGCCATTGCTGTTGCGAGGCAGGCAGCAGAACCACTGAGCTAAATCCCCGGCCCCCAACTTTTGATTTAAGCATTTATTTCTCATGCAAGTACTATGTGCTAAAGCAAATTTTCTGTCAGTGAGCTTTATTTTTCTTTTTTCTTTTTCTTTTTTTTTTTTTGTACTGGGGATTGAACTTAGGAACTTGGGCTTTCGAGGCAGGTGGAGGCACCTGTGAGCTATGTCCCTGGCTCAGTGAGCTTTTTCACTTTAAATTTTAAAAAACTGTTTCCACTAACACACTGAGAGCCGTTCATGCAGCAACAAGTGTGCTTGCACACCAGAAAGTGCAGGAAGCCCGTCTTGGGGCTGTGCTGGGCAGGGCGGGACGGGGCAGCTGCTCCCAAGGCTGGTGTGGGCCACAGGGAGGAGCCAGGGCAGCTGTGGGGAGGTGGAAGGCATCTTCTCTATTCTTGGTTCAGAGCATGAAGCTGATGCCACACCGCTCCAGCGGAACTATAGGATTTTATCCATAAGTGCACCTTGCAGCCGCTCGGCTTGCTGCAGAGTCATGCCAGGTGACAGTCAGCAGGGAGGTCACCTCTGCCTGCAGCAGGGGTGAGCAAATGCCTGTCCAGGACTGGATCCTATGGCCTTTGTACTGCTTGGAGAAATAGGGTGAAAACATCAGAATCTATTTTGGGGCATGTGACCTCCACCAGCACAGGTCTGTGCTGTTAAGGCCACAATGGGTCTGTGGTGCAGATCCCAAAGCTGCGGGGCCCAGGGCAGGCTGAGCTGAGGAGGCTCCGGCTGCTGCTTCCCACAGAGCACAGCCCTGCAGGCAGACAGCGCCCTTCTGCCGGAAGCAGCTGTAACCAGCTGTAACCAGGCCCAGAGAGGACCTTCTTCCTAAACCTGTCTCTCAGTCTCCCTAAGAGGGTATCATGGCTGTGACTAGGTGTCCCCCAAAGCCACAACTCTCAGAGGTGGCTGAGTCTGGAGTGCATGACCTGGGGTTAAGCCTGTGTGGTCTAAACCACTGCCCATGAGTGACTGGCTTGGCCCCGCCCTCATCCCAGTAGTCACAATGGGATAAAAGGGGCAGGAAGGCACAGCTGAGGTCTCTTGCTGATTTTTGCTGTCTTCCCGCCATGAACTGGTGCCCCTCTGCCACCCTGCCCTGGAGCCAGCTGACTACAGATGGAAACCTCTGCAGACTGTGAGCCAAATAAACCTTCCTGCTTAACTTTAGGTGTCAAGGATTTTGTCTCAGCAACGAGAGAACAGTAACATAGAGGGGAGGAGGAGAGGCTCAAAGGACTGGCCAGAGCCACTCTGCCTTCTGAATTCAGCCTGTGCTTTCCTTGCCCACATAGTCCTAATTAAGACCTCTGCTGGAGGCTGTGAGAAATGCAGATGCTTCTGGCAGCTGACTTTCTGAGCATCTAAGAGGCCTGGAAACTAAGGGAGGGAGGACACAACAGTAGCCCAGCCCGTTTAGATAGCGCCTGAACTCCTTCCTGGCCTTCCGTCTGAGCAGACGCAAAGCTGCTTCTGTGGAGATGTTCAGGCTTCTCCTCTAGGAACTCATCCTCTCCTTCCTGGGGTCAGAAAGCCCAGCGACCCTTGCAAGAGCCCTTACCCTTCCTTGCCTGGACCCTTTCCATGCTTCCTACCCACCGGGGTCAGGTTGTGAGGAAGCCCAACTTCTCCCCAGGGGCACTGCCAGCCCTGCCAATGCCCTCTCCATAGCGTTCCAGGTCCCTGTAGCTCCACTGCCCTTTCCCCATCTGAGGCAGACAGGCACTGTGTGGGCCCAGTGACCCCAGGCACCTGCTGGGACAGGAGCTGCCTCCTTCTCTCAGTCGCTCTGTGCAGAGGACAACACGCACAGCCTGGAGGCAGACATCTGGGCTCTGCACCTCAGAGGTGACCTGCAGCCACCGGTGTGGCGACAGCAGGGCCTGGAGACTATGAGAGGGCCTGCGCCTGAGCAGCACCCCTGCCCTTGCTGGGGCCAGAAGCAGCCAGACAACACACAGCACAGCTCCCAGAGGAGGTTACTGGGTCCTGGGGACAGGGGTCTTCAGGCTTTCTGTTTCTTCCTTTCTGGCACCGGGGACTGAAGCCAGCGCCTTCACACTGAGCAAGGCCCTCAGCACCACCCCTGCCCCTTTCAACTTTTAAATTGAGGCAGGATCTTGCTGAGTCACCAAACTGCCAGGGTTCCGTGTGATCTTCCAGCCTCAGCCTCCCCAAATGCCAGTTATGGACAGGCCCCCCCCTGGCTGGTGACCCTGGTTACCACATTGCAGGGATGTGAGGCAGTCACCAGGGCTGTGTTTGGTGTACATTTCACACTTACCTAACAGCTGCAGAAAGCCACCCCCATGCCTATGATTTTTAGTGTCCCTTTTGTTTAGTAGATCCCGTTTCAGATTTAATCCAGTGATTCCAAGTTCTACACGTTCATGGTTCAATTAATATTGTGATTTTGAAGGAATCTACCCTTTCTGCAAGCCAAATTTAGAGATGTGTTTTCCAAAATCTAATTTCATCACAGATAGGAGGAAACACTCTGAGTTTGACAGTTAGTGAATTTAGGGAATCATCCATCAGTAAGTGTACAAATTGAATAGAATTGTGAAGCCGGACTTGTGAGAAGGTAGAACCACTTGCACATGTGTGGTGTTAGGTGGAGTCTGCCTACACCTACAAAACAATATTCAAGAATGGAATTCAGATACGGAAGAAATTACAGGAATTGAGTGCCAGCCATGTAGTTTCACGAGGCTCACAGCATTAAGCTAGTTTTAAATAACCATGTCTCTCACTGTCCACAAGGCCGAGTCTTCCATTGTTAAGTCACGGCTATTGCAGCTTAGTTTTAGGTTCAGTTGTTGGCCCACGCCACGTGCACACACACACACACACACACACACACACACACACACACATACATGCAGTCTCCTACTTGTCTACTTGTGGCTAATTTCACTTACTTTCTATAGGATGCTGGATTTAATCTTGAGTCCATAAACATATCACTTTGCCTCTGGTGACAGAATGAACATAGGGGAACCATACCAGAGTTCCAAATATTGTCCCAAACAAAAGCCTTAAAGTGATCGTGCTGAAGAATTTTTCTGGTGAAGAAATATTAATATTATTTCCAAAAGTATTTCTAAGGCATTGTAAAAAACACTTATTTTCAAATAACAAGAAAATTAAACACATCATTTTCCTTTTCTTCTTTCCATTTCCATGAAATCACAGAACTTTTGAAAGCTGAGCAGGCCCAAGTCCTAATGAAGTGTATGTAGCACAAAAGACAGCCTTTGGGGGCCCAAGCTCAGGGCAAGCACTTGCAGCGTTTTGCTTCCTGAACTCATGAAATCCCACCAACAACCCCATCGGGCAGGTGTTACTATTACAGTGTCCCAAGTCACGCTGCTGACTCATTACATAACCACCAAGCTCACATACCTGACAGGGAAGGGTAAGTGACAGAATTAGGGCTGAAATCCAGGTCTCTTTGACTCTAAAATTGTAGGCTTTCAGCCACCAAATTAAAAGGAATCTTAGAGGTTACCTTGTCATTTCTCTTTAATTTTTTCAAAAGAGAAAATTGAAACTGAAGCAAAGTTAAATGGCTTGCTCAAGGTCAGGCAATTTTTTTTTCAATTCTTGAGATAGAAGACAAAGAACCAAAGTCCAGCTGAATAATCAAGTCTACAGTGTGTCCCGTACCCTGACATCATTCCCAATAGAGGACCCCAAATGCTACATGCAGTCCTGACCTCTGCAGAACAGCAGGAGAAGGAAAATGAATTAAGATGCACTGCATCTGTGCACTGGTTCCCCACGATGAATGTGATCATCATGTCCTACAAACATGTGCTAATCAAACTAAAATTCAAACAGAATAGGCAGCACAAAAAAGTAAAATGTTAAAATCTATAACACGCTTTTCCACAGTGAGTGATAGCAATAGACATGAACACAATCCAGCAGGGGCCTGCAGCGCCCCTGAAGGAGACCCCTCCTGCTGTCACTGTGGCTGATTCAGAAGCCAGGGTCCCACAGCAGCGTGAGACCCTGGGATTTGTCCAAGAACATGAAGTCTTATTTCTCCTTGCCTATTTATTAGGGGGTAGAGCACTAGTTTTTTTTTTTTCCTTTCCACAGAATCTAATCTTTTGACCATTATATTAAAAAATTTTATAATGCTTCACTAAGTCAAATTTTCGTTAGTTTTACACCCCTTTTCTTTAAATATTCAGAAAGCACAGCACACGACATGCCTTTAAAGGTAATTTCTTGCACATAGCCCTATGCATCTGACCAACCGTCATATATGTGCACACCACTTTGCTCAGCTAAGCAATTTTCTTTAATGTCAACCTTGATGAACAAGTGAGCAGGGGTCAACATTTAAAAACTAAAGTAACGTACAGTCAGGCGGATCTGAATAAAGTAACAGCGAAGCCGTCATATTTCGTTTCAGAGTCTGCTTTGAGTAAATTTTCTTTCCAAAATTCCATATGTGTTTTTCAATTGTTACTTTACCACTCACTATTCATTTAAAAGACAGTCCGCAATTAAGTGTAGCAAATTTGCCAATAAAAAAGTTTGCCAAATAGAGTTCAAAGTCTACTGGGTTCACGTGAATACAAGAGGAAATTTCTCGTTTTTATGAATACATTTTCATCTTCCTGTGTTTCCTGTCTTTCTCTGAGAGTAAATCACGGTCGTGGTAAAAGAGAACACACATGAATACATAGAAGAAACATGAATACAACCCTTACAAAACGTTTAATGCAATACGATGAACAGATTTGATTCTTAAAATCACACAAAATGGTCAAATCCCTGAATCTGGATATTTTTAAGTTTGGAGGCTTATAGTATTTTGTTTTGTTAACAGGTTTTATTTTTAGAGTAATTTTGGGTTCACCACAAAACAGAGGCGAGGGTGCACCTCTCTCTGACACACACACACACACACACACACACACGTGCGTGTGTGCACACGTGTCCTCGCCCGCGCTCCACATCTGGCTCCAGACCCGCGAAGCTGCCCTACTCCATCTCCGCCACCCGCCATGGTCTGTGCCGCCCGCTCTCGGGTCTGAAGGCTGCATCGTGGCTCGGGCGCACCGTGACGATAGCTATCAGAGCTCTCTGCTCTAAAACTCCCTGACTAGTTTGGCCTCGTCCTGACCCGTGGCTGCCCACAGTCTTTTCTAGACCGTCATATAGCTAGAATCCTGCAACACAGAGCTGCTCCTGATTGGCTGCTTTGGTTTAATCTTCTCCCCTCAGTTTTCCTCCATGTTCATACACAGCTTGCTAGTTCAGTTCCATTTGGAAGTGAATCGTATTCCAAGTGTAGAGTAGCAGAGTTTATCCATCTCCCTGTGGAAAAGTCCTCAGTTCCTTCCAGACTTGGGCAAACATAAGTGTCTACAAATATCTTTGTGTAAGTTTCTAGTGGGTGTGAATTTGCAGTTCTTTTTGGTACACACGCAGCACCATTCATGACGGTAGGAGTAGCTCAGTTTCCTAAGGAACTGTGACTCGTCCTCCAAGGCGGCTGCAGAACTACGCATGGCTACAAGCACGGAGTGGGGTTCCCACTGCCCCGCAGATTCGCCAGGCTGGGATGTGGTCAGCGTCTGGACCTCAGCCATTCCAGAGTGTGAGCTGTGCTTTGATTGATTAATTCTAAATCACCTTACGTATGTTTTTTTGTAAAATAGTATTCCAAGCTGTTTTAAAGAGTTTCCTTTCAAACCCTTTTTGATTATCCTCATATGGGAAGTAGGGTAAAATTCAAGAAAATATCTTAAAAACAAAATATAGCATTGAACGGTGAAATACCTTAAGGGGTGAGTGGTGTCATTAGTTAGCAGCACCAGTGACACTAAACTCTCAGCATGGGACGTGTGCAGTTTCACTCAGTCATGTTGCACTTGTATTTCTAAACCTGGTGCAATGAAAAAAATGACTAAACAAAGGTTCTGTCACTTGTTTATGCCATGACTTTTAATTTTCTGTGTAATTTTCCTAGACTGTTTTGAAGGCGAGGTTGTGCAATTGAGGAATAATTGTGAGTATGGAGAAGTTATATAAACAGTAAATATGTCATCCTCTTCTTCTCTCCTTTATAAATATTAACCTGGGGCTGGGGACTTTGCTCAGGGGTACAGTGCCTGCCTCAGAAGTGCAAGGTTCTGAGTTCTATCCCCAGTCCTGCACCCCATAAAAGACATTGAACTGGTGTTACTGCATAGTTGTGAGGTATTTAAAAGCTTTAAAAACAATTTTAGTGAACAGGTGGTGGTATAACTACAACCATAGAATCCTGGGAAGCTGAGCATGGATAATTTCAAGTTGGAACCTAGCTGGGGCAATTGAGCAATTTCATACGAATCTTCCTCAGAGTAACAAAAAATAACCTCTAGACAAAGTAAGTGAGGACATAGCTCAGGCTTCAGTATCAAGGCCCTGGGTTCAGTATCAAGTACCATGGAAATAAATTATTCACTAAACATGAATAATTTAAAAGTTTATTATACCCATAAGTGATCTATTTAAAAGTGTAAACATTAAAATTATTACATAACCTAAGGGAATTCATAGAACATTTGACAAAAACATCAAAATTAAGAAATAACAAAAATATTTGACAGGTATGAGAGATGCAACCTGAAATAAAAGAATACTGATGAAAATCTATAATCACTAATGAACGTCTAAACCAAAAGTCACACAGTACACTTGCTGGGCAGAGGAGATGTACAAATTCAGGTTGGCAACTCTGCCAAGGCCCCTGCTGGACATGTGATCCCCAAGTCATGCCCAACCCAGAGCTCATCTGAGAAACAGACTTCTACCTGCATCATGGGCACTAACCGTTCAGATGCCCAAGTTAGAAACTAGAAGTGAGCTGCTCTGACACCAAGCTCACCCGGAGGGAACTGTGAGGCTGTGCAATGGTCGTGAGCATGGATCTTGCCTACCAGGCTCCCGGCCTTGGGTTCCACCAGCAAAGCTGCTGGAAAGCTTTGCAATGAACATTCCTCTAGGTTGCCTTTTGGTTCATAAACCTAAGATTATTTGCATCTTTTATAAAAGAGTCACATGACTTTCAATGAATTTCAATATCGATGGAGAAGAGAAAAAGGTTCAAATGTTGAAGCACTGGGAGCTTTGCTTTTACAATTCACAGTTGGATGAAGCAGTGCCCTGCCAAGGTGTGATCCGGCCGACCGGTGCACAGGTTTGTGGACAGGGGATCTTGTCAGATCAACTGGCTGGTGAGGATCAGGGCAGCACACTTCTGTGTGTGTCTGGGGAGTTGTGGAAGTGTGACCCTGGGGACCGCCTGCAGTCCCTGGTCCCTGTCTTTCTGGGGCTCGTCCCCTGGGCTCTGCTCCCGGCCAGCACACCCTTCGTCCGTGAAGTCTGCAGCCTCTGAAGCCACGGGCCAGTGGAGCCACTTCTGCTGTTCAGTGGCATCACATGACCTGTCCCAGCATGGGAAGCGGACCAGGGGGTCGCATAAATGAGCTTCGTGGATGCTTCTGTCCGCAATGCCCAGGGCTCCACACAGGTGGATGTGGCGAGTTCACATGGACATGGACAGAGGTGCAGGAAGGGTAGAGCATAGGGTCTGCGCAGTGTGTGCCCTCCACTCAGGTGCCGGCATTTCCCCTCCAGCCCCCAGTGCTTTCCGCTCCTTCTCAGCAGACATCAGCTCCAGAGCCCTGCCTTCCACTGCTCAGCTTCCCTTTCGGAGAGTTTGGAAATCTGCCCAAGCAAAAAGCACAGCTCCGGAGTGCCCTGCATGAAACTCTGCTGTGTCGCTAACAGTGGCTGTAGAAGGGGGGACTGAGGGAGCCCCCAAACTTCTTCAGGGAATCTTGACTAGAAAGCAAGTCTTACCACAGCACGCGGGATTCACACGGAATGCTCAGGCAGCACGGGCAGGGCATCACTTCTGCCACGTGAGTCCAGGAGAGGGACAGGAATCGTGAGGCTTCCGGCCACAGGTGTTTAAGGAATGCACATTGAGGTCTGTCCCTCAGAGTGCTGGTGCAAGTGATGGCGACCGAAACAGTGCGCAATCCCATTGCAAAGCATCTCCTCTTCCACCATCTCTTCCTCACTCAATTGCTTGTACTTTACAAACTGGACTTCTAATCTTCCATTAATTACAATCTGAGTGATAGCATCATTGAGCTGTGCTGTGCAATGGGAATATTACAGCATGAACCTCAGGACACATTTATATTTATAATAGTCGCCTTGACAAGCACGTGCCAAAGAGCAAACTTTATGATCAATTTTATTTAACCCAATATATTCACAAGACTATCATTTCCACATCTATTCAATGGAGAGTGTTTACATTTTCGCCTTTATATGAGGTCTGGGGCACATTCTAGACATTGCATTCCTTCCCCAGTATGTATTATTTAGGTTTTTGTTTGTTGTTTGTTTGTTTTTGGTATCAGGGATTGCACTCAGGTCCTTGTGCTTGCAAGGCAGGCAGTGGAACCACTGAGCTAAATCCTCAGCCTCATCTTATTTGGTTTGAACTCTTCACTAGTTAAACATGGGCTTACCAAACTAACTACATGACAGTTCATCTGGATTGTGCTTAGTGACAAAATATTTTATACTTCTTTTAAAAATTTCATTGGATTTAAATAAGATTTAAAAGCGTGTCCCTCTGCCTCAGCAGTGGCATTTCCAACACTGGAAGGCACAGGTGGCTCCAGCCACCTCACTGGACAGCACGGTGACAGAGGCACCGCCCTGCCCACTGCTTTGTGGTACTCCCCAGTAAGGGAAAGAGACTGATAGAAAACACCAATAAACAGGAGAAGAACAATCACTGCTAAAATATCTTTAGCTAACATGATGCGCTGAAGTTCCAATGTAAACTGAAGATGTCGCTCATGCAACATTTGTATTCTGATCCTGAAGTAGAAAATCAATTTTTACAGGGAACTAGGGGTTGAATTGCAAAATCTATGATGTTAGGAGACAATTTCCTGTGAAGGAGAGGGAGTGGTTCATACTTCACAGTTTGGAAATCCCATACATAGGGTAGAAAACAAAGTTTTATGTAAGTTGGAAATGCCCAGGTGAGTCTGGATAAAGTTGCCAGGAAACTTTTCAATTTTAAAAAGAAACCAGCTGTCAAAGGTCAATGTGTTCATGCTAAGGAAATGAGGGGAGTAATGTGGAAAAAAACAACACTGTAATAAGAAACCAATGGTGATTGAGAGGTTATGGGGCCAAAGCAAGCATATGAAATTGTCCGATCCAAATGTCGATATCTCTGACTACTATGCAGCCTCTGCCGCAGAGATGAACATCAAATATTTAGCTGTGTAAAGAGAGCTAAACAGCTAGGAAAAGGACAAGGAGAACAGATAAATCATAAATCTGCAAGAACAATGTGGATTGGAGCTACATAAAAGATATTTGGTCATATGACCACTTCCAAATGGTAGGTAACCTTCACTCTAAGGATGGACGATGTACAGATTTTTGTATAATTTTTACATTTTAGCGATACTGTAAAGATAATATCATTCAGTGAAGTAAACCAAAAGTAGTAAAAAAGAGATCTTTAGGGTGTTAGATGCTTAGACAAAGCTGCAGATGCAGAAGATAAAGGGCGAACCAGAAGCACAAAGAGAGAGGGGACCTGGGCAGGGACATAAAGGCAATGCCTTTTCTCCTTGTGTCACACCATTCCCCTGATTTCACTCTAAAATGCTATTGTACATCCCATTTCAGAACAAGACAAGACAGGAAGAGGACACAACACACTGTGACCTCACTTCCTGCTCAGCTGAGCTCCACTTCCGCTCAGCCGGGCTCCTGCCCTCGCCCCCATCCTGTCTCCATCACCTGCTCTGGCCAGAACAACAGTCCATGCAATCTGCATTTCAATTTCAGAAAAAGAAACAAATTCTATCTCTGTGTGGTGCGATGTAGTCAGATGACTTATGATAAATGGAATTCAGATGCAGCCAAGAAAAAATATTCCTTTATGCATTACATTGACAACGTTAAGACACATATCCAGTTTCCTCAGTTCACAGCCAGCTGCCCTTCATTCCGAGAGAATGAGAGGATGCTGCAGAGGGTCAGGACAGAGGCCACAGGACAGAGGACACAGTCCGAGCAGAAGATTCATCACAGGAAGACAGCGATGCTCACCACCCCCCTCCACCCGAGCTTCTGTGCACCCAGATCCGGTGGAACTGCACTTGTTTTCAATCACCCACCAAGAGGGCCGAGACAAGGCACGGGGGTTGGAGTTCAGGCACCAGTAACATTTACATTCACAGCTGACATTTTTCAAAGTTGATGCTGTTTAGATAGACAGCGAGGGGCTGTGGCATTTCTGGGGACTCTGACATGGGATGACAGATGCGTTTTGTTGTGACCTTTTCTAATTTACACAAGCAGCTAGGTTTCCCGCAGCACTTTTCTACTTTTCCCCAAACTCCGTTCGTGTCACTCTTCTCACGCGCGCCCTTCCACGGCTATCACGCCTGTCAGGTACACATCTTGGGCCACGGCCGCTGACCCGGAGCTTGCTGGACAGGAACTGCGGCCCTTCCGCACGGGATGCCAGTTTGCTCCCATCCTTCTCTCTCACTGCGTCCCCCGTTGTGCCCACTGGCACCCGACTTCACCCTGCTCTCTTACCCCAGAACTGAGGACCTTACGCCGCTTCACTAGCCTCACCTGGACACACCCCACCGCCCAGCCTGCTTCTTCCTGAGCATGTGGACACCTCATTCACTCACCTAACTTTCATTCAATGCGAATCTTTTCCCACCCCATTTCCAGCTGTGGGGATGGCAGGAGCAGGAAGAATTCACTGGGTCCCTGGCACTCATCTTGGATCCAAAGTCCTACAGTACACAATACAAAGCATACCTTACCAATCCCATCTACAATGCGAGGCAATTATTTTGGCCCGACCTTTAGCCTTTCTGCTGGGACATTGATAAGAACAGACCCAAATCTGATAAATCTTTTATCTCCATGGTTACCTCAGCTGGTACTTAGGAAATGTTTAATAAACAAGAGTGTTACTTGCCAATAATTACCCAAATCCATGGGAGAAGATCCTCACTAGCATTTACCACAACAAACCCAACTGTGTCTATTCTTTCCTCTGTAGATAAATTGGTGGAATTTTTATAGCTAACTTTGTCCTGATAGTCATGTGCCAGGCTTCTGAATTTCCATCTCTTTATTTTATCTTTCTTTTTTCGCTTGGCTCACAATCCAATTTGCTTGAATAACTTCATTCATGAGACAAATCAACTAAATCTTAGTTTAATAAAAAATGTCCATTATGTATGATTCTCTCATTACTTACATCAAATACTTGAATGCAATTGTCTGCATGTTTTTACATAAATTATGTTTGCTGCAATACACTAGATTTTGTGTTTTTCTTTGTGTAATGTAATAATCACCATCCTTCATTAGATAGATAATCATAGCTCAATATCACCAAAGAAGTAGATGATAATTTCAAACAAAGTGAAAACACTGTGCATTGTTTAAATTATCTCTTTGCAAGAAGAGGCTTCCAAGGGTAGCTTATCATGAAATCATTTCAGGAGGTGAGCAACTCCCTGATATTTGAAAATGTGTGTGTGTTCCTTTCAAACGGGTGAAATGCATCTCCATCTGAAATAACATACTTGACCTACCTTGTGAGTTGAGATCCATGCTGTCTAAAAGAGTATCCAGAATATCCTTTCTCAATCTGCACCATTTAGTAGGCGCTGGTCATGCGGGGTGAGTGCTGCTCCCTAGAAACATGACTGACAGGGCTCCCGACCTCCATTGCAAACAGTCTCAACAGACATCTTCCACAGCATACACTACCCTCGCATGGCATGAGTGGGGAAAGCCTGAGGAACAGCAGTGTTCCCTATCTATTCTTCTTTGGTGGAGAGGCAAATGTAGACCTATTAAGCCAGAACCAATCATATCTCAGAAGCCCCCAAGATGACGCCATGGTTCTATACTGCTGGTAACAACATTGTAACCCTCTGCTCTTTCTGAGTGTGGGCTGGACCAGGGCCTCACTTCTACCAATCAGAATGTGGCCAGAGTCCTGAGATATCTTCTGGGATTAGGTTATACTAAGTCTGGGGCTTTCGCCCTCCCCCGTACCCCTTCCACTGTGAGAAGCCAGCTCCTGTGTCTGAGTCAGCCTGTTAAAGGCATACACCTGGTAAGGGCTGAGGGCTGCTAACAGCTGTATGCACAAGGCCACAGACAGAGCCCAGCCCTCCACCTGCTGGGGTTCAGCCCACAGCAGGCGAGCAGCTCCCAGAGGACCCTGAGGTCTGAGACCACCATCTAAGCCATCTTCCATTTCTGACCAACACAAATAGTGCAGTGACAAATGTTTCTTGTTTTCATTCCCAAAGATTTAGCCACAAATAATTTTCATCTCAGTTTCTTCTTACTTTTGAGAGAGTGAGAACACAGGAAGTAAATATTCAGTTCTACAAAGGTAAGCGGGGCTTGAAAATACAAACGTAGAACACAAAGTTAAATGTGAATTTCAGATAAAAACAACCTTCAATATCTGGAACATATTTAACTTTAAAGAAAATACAAAACTTGTTCTTCATCCGGTGTTACAAAGTTAAGTGGGAATCATCATCTTGTCTTAGGAGAGCAACGGAAGACACACCGAGACATTTATTTAACAGATTAGGCACCTAGAGAGCTGAGCAGGCCCAGTTACCAGGAGAAGGAAGGAGAGACACTGATGCAGGAGGCACACAAAAATAGAGGGAGAAGGAAATATTATCTCTAGTAGTTTATGAGAAAAATGGCCCATAACAATGAGCATCTAGGCCAACCTGTCACGTCTAGAACCTTCAGACACCTTTCATCATTAAAGGAGTAATTTTACTGGGCTCTAAAAATAACATCAAATTTATTCACTCATGTAACTGAAAATCGGCAAAACAGACACAAGTCCTAACCAAACGCAATTTCACTTTTCGTTAATTCTATTTCACAACACTGGCTTCAGCCTGAGACTCAAACCACAAATTCTGAAGTTGCTCAGAGCTTGTTCCACCTCAGCCACCTCAGCCCTGAAAACAGAATCAAACAAATCATCACTTTCTGCTGTCTGGGGTTCTGAGCAAGATGACACATTCCTGGGTCAAGCCCGGGCCTGGCAGTGCCTGCAGTTCATTGGTGGAGACCTAGATCACTTTCCTGCACCCGAGCCAATCAGTGTTAAGGAGGAAGGCCGGTGGGGCTGAGCTGGGAAAGGAGGCACACCCTGCTGGTCCAGCAGGGAGGTCATGACTGACTCGCTGGCTGCACCTGCCCAGGCACAGGTGGAGCCTGGAGGCTGTGCTGACTGTGTCCTGAAAACAAGGGACACACACCTGAGCGCGAACCAGGGCTGAACGGTTCACCTGGACACCTTTACATCTTGTGCACCGCATTTCCAAGGTAGAGTCGGTTCTGTTTTACAGATTGAAATGAAATCTCACAGGGAGTAAGTAGGTCACTTGCCCAAGGGCTCACACCTTTAAATGGTGGGGGGGGGGTTTGCACGTCGTGGCGTCTACAATCCGCTGGCTGCGGCTTTCCTATCGCATTTGTAATAGGTTTGGAAGGTTATTAAGTCTTTGTGACACCACAAGAGATCACACCCCAAGTAACACCCCCGAAAAGATATGCTCATAAATGTGGTTGGCATCCAAGTCTGTGCACTCTGAATCATGTTTAACCCACCACAAATTGATGACATTTGACAAAAATGCAGTCGATTTCAAAAGGCAAACTTGAATGTGCAGTGCGCTGTGCACTCTGCGGAATCCTACGAGTGGAGTGTGCACCGCCGGAACTCCTAGAGCCCTTGCTTCACAGCTTCCGGTCTCATTCCAGCGCTCCTGGTGGGGGCGCTGTCTCCCTCAGTCTCCTCTCTGTACTGCGTAGTTAGGCCTTGGATGGTTGACTATTGCCTGAGGAATATGTTGACAATCTACCTAGTGCTTACTGGTATTTACACATCGTATGTGGGCTAGGGATGAGCCACATGTTCAGGAGGGTGTGCACTGGGTCATGCCTGGGCTGGAGAATCCAGAAGTAGTTGTGCACTGAAGTCCCAGAAGCAATCTCCTTTGGGTACCAGCGAGCTACGCCAGAGCAGGGCAGCATGAAGTCTGGCTGCCCACAGGATTTTTCAGGCCACTTTTATAATAACGTAGGCCACGTCTGCAGGAAGAGAGGGTAGGATGGTAGATACGAGCCCTGTGCTAGTATGTTCAGCCAGATCTGATGGGGAAAGGGGGAGAGATTCACCATGACTTGTGCACCAGACAGACCACACACACACCACAATCACATAAAATATTGATGTTAATGAATATCATACTCTCAGTCACATTCTGGCATTTTTACATACCTAATGTCACTCTTCTAATTTAATATTGACATTCTTTATCACTCATGGCTGTACGAGTTGGATCACCTTCTCTCCAGCTTTGCCACTTCAATTACATTATATTTCCTTTACGCTGAACCCTAGGCATTGTCCACTGACTTTTACTTTCCACTTTCATAGATTAAGTCTGCCAAAAATAATATTATCCGAGGGGTAGTATAAGACCTTGACCATCAAGGAAGATCACTGTTGAAAAGTGATTTTTAATTAATACTTACTGGGGAAAATTGAGCTCAAGTCACTAAGGTGATATTACAATGTCAGCCAATTAAATAAAGCCCTTTATATTTAATTAGCTGCAAGGTGAGGTTACATCCCTAGGACAGTCAGTACTCCATTGTTTAGCTTAAGTTTATCTTTGTCACTTTTACCTGACTGCTATTTCATTGTGAAAGAATGGAGTCTGATCATTTTTGTTTTTACTTAAAACATGGTTGTCTTAATGAGTAGAATTATTTTAATAGACACCCGTCTTAAGATGACAAAAAGCATGAGAAGAATCTAAAACATGAGATGAAAACACTCAATGAATACACAGGAGTCCTATGAGATCAGTGTGTAGGTTTCTCTGGGACAGGTGTTAAGAGAGCAAGGATTATAAAATGATCAGATGATTATCCTCACATTATTTGTGATGGCTAAAGCTTGAAATTGGAAAATTCTAATCATACAGAATTTCACACATATACAGTGCTTCTGCCCAACAGTTTTGTTGTCGATGATGATGTTGCATTAAAAATAATGGGAAAATAATGTTATTTGAAAAGTAGCGTGCAGAGGCATTGAAATAATGATCATCATGTTAACACAACAGGGTGAGACAACACAGTGCATGGGGGAAGACAGAAAGAATTGGCCAAGATGCTCCCTTGTGGGTCGGGGAGCCTGGGTGGTATATGCTTGGTCACCGCACTGGCAGCCATCTGGCTGCATGGGGGTGCATGTGACCTATGACAGCGGTTCTCACCAGGCAGCCCTGACCAGCGGCGGTGGCTGCAGTGGAACCTCTAAGAATCGCAGCTCTTTAGGTCCTGCATGAAATCACCAGCCTGCGGCTGTGTCTGAGCCAGCTCATGGGGGGCCGCAGGTGTCTCCTGTCCCTGGAGCTCACCGGCAGGGCAGGCTGCCACACTGGCTGACTCTGGTCCTAGCTCGTTTTCATCCCGGGGGAGCTGGCAAAGTCTCCTGCGGCAGCATCTTCAGGGCATGGAGGGACAGGAACAGGAAACAGCTCCTCAGCCTCAGACCTCGAAGGGCATCAAGGCTGCTTCCCTGCTGCAGACACAAGTGTTCAGGGCAGCCTGGATTCATGAGCCTGGGACATGCTGTCCCTGAAGGGACATCTAGAAGCCACATTTCTTCATACTAGCTCTGTGTTAACAGGACAGCTTCTTGTCTTCATAAGGCACTTCAAACACTTGATAAATGACTATTACGCTTCTTAAGAGCCTGACAACTGCCTTTATGGGTGTGATATAAAGCTATACGGAATGCTGATGCTGAGCTCCATGCAGTGGGAAGGCAGCCTTGTAAAATGCAACACCTGTCCTCACTCGGTTCAATCACAGGACCCGGCACCATGCCGCTTCTGGCTCTTCCCTAGGTCAAGTGAGCACGAAGGCCCGATGTGTTAAATCCAATCAGGACCCCGAGGGGGCCAGGACACAGCACCAAAGACACTCCTGAACGGACTTCCAGAGGTACTTCAGAAAGTGACAAGAATGAAGCGGAAGTGTGCTCAAAGGAGGACAAGAGTGTTTTGAAAGAAACTAATAGTGCTGTGTCTTTGACTTTAATAATTATTTTAAATGTAAAATTCACTGTATTTTTCAACCATACCTCCTAATACTTCTTAGCTTGTGGTCACGTACATTTGTAAGTTTTCAAGTTATGAGGTGAGCCCCACATTCCCTCTGCACTAATCAGGAAGCGATGATGAGATAGAAATGCGTTGTCAAGCCAAGGTGCCCCAGCATAATGGTAGAGGCCAAAAAGGAACACGAAACCACAGTCACTGAATCCTAAAGCAGAACATTGGACACATGGAACATCCTAATGCTCTACTGACCAACAGGCAGTAATGAGATTCAACCCCTTATTTTAGTGTGTGTGTTTGAAAAAATAAATAAGAAAACCTTAAGTATTAATCACACTTCCCATGAACCATCGCTGATTTGAATTTGATACTCATTATAAATCAATAATAATAATAATAATTATATGATATACTTAGTGTGAAGCTGAACAGAAATGGTGTAGTTTATTACCTTTGACCACTTAAGTAGTGATGCTTAAAGTTAATTTTTATTTATACCCCTGTAATTATGAGAAAAGTTATATATTAGAGTAATAGCAAACCTAGCCTTACTGTTTCAAATCAATCTTCCCCAAATAATTCTACAAATAAAATGAACAAAAACTGCATGATTTCATTGAAATAGTATTAATTACTAAGTTGGTTCATTGTCTATTTAGAAAAGGCAGTTTTTATTGTGCACTAACTAGTACAAAGAAAATGATTAGTTTCTCTTTGCCTCAAATGATTCCAATATGGTTTCACAAGTGTAAGCACGAAGGTAAGACCAGAGCTCTGTTAGGTGACTGCCAGTGTGTGATGTTTATATTTATAAATATAGACTATTGACAAATATATCCATATATTTAACCTCCTCCAAATCTCAAAAGTACCACGAAATACAAGGCAGAACTAAGGCAGCAACCTAGAACTAACAAAGTAGACATATTAGTTGCCTTCTGTGAATTGCATTCTTTATTTCAATCATATTTATATTGGTGATAGCTGAGAAGACAGCAAAACAAACATGAAGTCATGGTCTACATCATGTAACAACTCTGTGCATGCAAATAGCGGTAGTAAATTTATTCTTGTTTTCCAAGGCCCTAAGAATCTGCTGGTCCTAAGTGTACAATCTGCGCAGATTTCCTTAAAGCATTAATTAATGCTGGGCCTTCTCAGGCTGCCAGTATAATGGGCTGATAAAATATGTACCTCAGATGATTGCTTTAGTAATTTAGTAATACATAACAAGAATATAATGTTTTACGGGCAAGAGATTTCAATAAATGCCTATTTTAAACTCAATAAATATATGATCACAAAAAATCAAGGAGCCTTCTACTCCAAGAAAAATTTAGGGGTAAGAGAGTGCTCTAATGATTATTCACAATAGTGTATGTATTTATATGTCTTTACCATCCAGAAAAAATGGTTGAAATATCCATACTGTGAATGACTTATTATTTTCATCTTACACACTGGAAGTATAGTGATGTCACTGTCTTTTTTACTAGTAATATACCATCACAGTTAAATTATGGGAGGGAAACATTGTCAAGCTCAAACATGCAAATTTGAATGTCATTCTAATTACTGAGATAGAAATTAACACCATCAAACTCAGAGTCCTGAGATACACATTTGAAGATAGCTAGTCAAATCTTGGTTAGTAAGTGAGGATCCTGGGTGATAAAGAAAGGGACAGCAGGACAGACAGCAAGGACAGAGAGCACTTCCATGGTGCAGGGAGGGCCCTGCTGGCTTCCGCTCACATGCACACCTGTGGAAGCTGTGAGTCCAGGTCACAGGTACAGCTGGGGGGCACTTTTAAGAGCACAGAGGTCACTGCACGACACTGTTAAAGTATCTCACTAATACCAAGTGCCATGCAGCCCTGGGACAGTCTGAGTGCACAATGAGTATCTGTCTTTCAAAAATGAAGCCCAACTCCTAAAGAAAAGTAATGTGACAATAGAAGATCATGGAACAAAGATGTTTCAAATGAGTTTGCCATCATTAGAATGATTACCACTGAAGAAATAGTTTCCATGGGGCTGTGATGAGGGAAACTCCATAGAACACGCCCAAACCATGTCCTCCAGAGCGCCGGTGGAGACTCTCGGCCCTGTCTGCTCATATGCTGACATTCCTGGGCTGGTTAACTTGCACTGTGCTGCAGCTGACATCCCTTTAAGTCCACATTCATAGGGAAGTAAATTCTATTTACCTTAGTTAGCTCTTTCTCAATCAGCAAATTTCTATACAATGATTTAACAAAGAATTTCAAAAATTGTCCTTTCCAAAATCTAGGGAGGGGATGTAAGTCATTTGATCAGCCTGCCCACCTGTGGCTAGGACACCTTGCACTCCAGGGAGGATAGGCCCTGCTGGGACTGCAGATGGGCCATTCATGTCCCTGTAAGCGTGTGATCCACCAGATCAGTGCTGACGACAATGGGACCTCGGCCACCTCGGCCACGGTGCCCCTCCAAGTGTCATGTTAGACACTGCCGATGATTCTAGGGATTGAGTAAAAAACTATAAGCATATAAAAATGAAAGAAAGAGCACAATCACCTGTAGAAATGCTGTATTACATTAAATCTCCACTGTGCAGGTGCAAGAGGCTAGCTACAAGCAAAGAGATGTTGTTGTGCTAATCAGCATGGCCAGTGCACCCTGAATACCTAAGAGCTCCTGTCTACGTTTAGGGCTGGGCTGGTCCAGCAGTGAGTACAGAACGCTTGCATACAAGCTAGGGAAAACCCCACACTTTGCATGTGTCAGAGTCTGTGGCACATTCTGCAAATGGATGAGAGCCACAGGTGTACCACCTGCTTCAGTGATGCCCACTGCCAGTATATCAAGGCAGCGTCGCATGGGTTGTGGGCAGAGCTTAGGTGGGGCAGGTTCCTCACCTTTGAATTCCACCACCACCCACAGCCCATGCGGTCAGGGCTAATTACTCGGCCTCTTGTCCTGGGTTCCCCATCATTTGTGGCATAACAATAGTTCCGTCCTATCTTACTATGAAAGATTAAATGGCACAAAGCTTTAAAAACTCAAAGCAGTGCTCTAAGCAGTGGACAAAGTAAAATTGTGTGCTTGAAAAAATAATGGCTTTAAAAATAGCTTGCACTATCGAGTTTCAAAAGTGCAGAGCCCATTTAGAGAGTCAGGAGACACCTTTTCATGAATACAGATTGGAATAAAGAGAATCAAGCACAGGCTGATTCTTTCACTTACAACAGATCAGCAGTATTCCATGTGCCAAGCCAGTGTGCTCATTTCTGAGCTTACACAGAACTTAGGGTCCAAGGAGCTGCAATTACATGAAGTGACACGAGTGTGAACATCAACAGTCACAGGAGTGCCGAGTAACGCCCGACTCACAGCACACACTTAGCTGTGTGTGCAACATGGGCCTTGTCTGGAACACTCATCACTGAAGATTAAGTGGCCCCAGCTCTGCAGGGTGAGTGCAACGCAGTGCTCAGGCCAGGGCTTCCCCAGATGGCCCTGAAGGAGAGAGTGGCCATCCCTGCAGGGCCAGCCTTCAGGGGGGCAGCTTCGTTTGTAAATACCGAGTAGTCACCTTGGCTCTACAGTCCCTTGGCACGTCTCGCTTCCAGTCCAGAGTGGAATCCACATCTAACCATTGTTTCTGATATGAACTTATAGAATTTTTTGATTTTCATCCAAAGGCACACACTGTCCAGGGGGGCTGGGGTCCCTAGGTGCAGGGAGGGTGAGGAGTGACTGAGATGAAGCCCCTCACAAGGCACATAGAGGCCGTCATGCTGGAGAAGCAGCACAGTGCACAGAGACCACTGGGACCCAGAAGCTGCAGTGGCCCAGCGGACAGGGCCTGGGAAGCACAGGGGAAGCCGGCCCACGTCCCAGGCAGAGGCGCGCTGTCCCCCAGACCCTGTGCTAAATGCAGAGCCCCTGCTCAGCTAGCCCTTGTCCCCTTGTGATGGGCACTGTGGGCCCAGGCTTCTCATTTGTACAATGGAATGCTAAAAAGGAAATTGCATGATTCACTCACACACTCAGGTAAATGTTCAGTAACTTTCCAGCAGCAAAAAATATAACAGATGAAGAGATCCAAGGGTGCTAGTTATGAAAAGTCAGTGTGGCCCATCTCAGCTTCCCAAGCCCTGGGGTTTACCCTGGGGCCTGACTGTCAGGGTCCTGTTCAACAAAATGAGCTAATTTACTTCGCACTAAGAATAAACAGTTTTTCTCCACTAGACTCGACAGGTTTGGCTTCCATATGCGTGTTTGCTCCTAATTGGAAAAGACCTTCTCTTGGTTCCTTAAAGTCATAGAGGATTCTGCAATGTTTCTTTCTTCTTTTACTGACTTATAGAATTAAAAATGAGTTGTATCGCAACGTTCTGGGACATTTTTTAGCTTTAGTCAGAGAAAAGTTCATATGGAACTTTAACCCAGTGTGTGCTTATGGTAGAGATTTAAAAATGAGTTTTAAGGGTTTTTTATAACCCTCCCACTCACAACTGGAAGAAACATAAGGTTGCAAAGAGGGTCTGCTGGAAAGCATAGCATTACACGGCCCTTCGGAGGTTTATCCCTACATGAAGATTAAGGTGCCACAGTTAGCATGCATATCCGAATGCAGGACAGTGAGACAGGAAGGCACGGTTGTGTGTGCACCCTCAGACATCTGGCCCTGACACTCGCCCACACGGCTGCACAGGTGGTTGTGGCCTCTTCAGTTCAGGAGAACAGAATAACAATTAGTAATAATAATGTCACTCCGGTCTTGAGAATGAGAAACCCAGCAGTTCTTATTAAAAATGGTACATAGCATAGCACTATAGCTAGTTTCCATTCCCATGGGACTTACCTCTTATAAAGGTGAAAGGTATAAAGGTGATTCATATATACATACACACACACACATATATATATATATATATATATGAATATACATATGTGTGTGTGTGTGTGTGTGTGTGTGTGTATTGATGGTGTGAGCTACTTGCTAGCCATAGAACTGATTTAAAGTAAATTGAAATGTGATTCCTGGCAGGAAGCACAATGCTTAATTAAAGATGTAGGTTTAAAGGCATTACCACAAAACTCTTAAAATATTCAAATTGCACATAATTCTTTCAGAGATTATTTTGGCACCCAAGAATAATTTTTAAATGATGTGAAGTGTGCCTCCAATGACCCAAACAAAAAGGCAGCCAAATTTTCGGGTGCTGCCCTTGCCTGGGCTTCTGTTAACTCTTAGTGACTCTGTCGCTCGCGTGGTTTGCTGAGTTCGCAGGGGCAGGAACCAGGCTGCCTTTGCTCCCTCTGCGTAATGGCCCCTGACCTGGGAACCACTGGCCTCTCACCTTAGAGTGTTTTTCCAAATGAGTGTGAGGGACTTGGTTTGCAAACAAAAAAGCACTGGTCAAAATGTTGCTTCCATTGGATAACCCCACATCGGTGATAAACACGGCCAGGTCCCTCTTCCCCACACAAACACAAACCCAGACCCAGCCATCCTTCCCAAAATCGGAAAGAAATTAAGGTCGTAAACTGAGGTACCATAGTAATTCATCCGAGGTAACCGTATCATGAAAGTGTATGTACAAATAGTTAATTTGACACTACCTTTGGTAATTCGAGCAGAATTAGGTAGAAGCTTTGAGTTGATTTCTTCTACAGTTTTTTGCAAATTTAGAATTCTATGGCTAAGATCTTTTGTATCTTTTGAATAACAAGCCAAAAAAAGTAACAAAACAAAACCATCTTAAATCAAATTTTAAAAATTGATCCTTTGTAAGACAAAAATACAAGTAATCAACAATCCACTAGGGCTGCACCCGAGTGTGGCAGCAATCCCACCAGGGGCATTCTCAGGCTCGCGCACAAGTTGTTCCTGAAGGTGGACATGGTCAGCCTGACGTGCAGCTCCCGCTGTCCTTCTGGGACCTGCTTTCATCCCATCCTGGGGTCCTTTCAGCTCACAATGCCACGACCCACTTCTGGGATATCTGAGTCCTGCAGACCGCACACAACTGCCCCACCAGAGTTGGCACTGACCTTAAACCACCGGAAGCCAAGGTCACCCGTGTGCCTCTCATGTCCCAAGTACTTTCCTGGCAATAACATGCACCTTAGTTTTGAAATGCTTCAGTGTTCAAAAGTGAATATTTACAAGCCAAGTTTCCAGTTAACATGCATCTTTACTCAGACTTTGGAAGCCTACAGCCAGACAGGAAGTGGCCCGTGCTGTAGCTGGCCCAGGTGTGTAAGTGCGACATAGGATGGCACAGCCCTGTGTCACTACCATGTGTTAAAATGCAAGGCCACAGTGAATGCAGTAATTCACAGGAACACTTCCCCATGGCCAAGTGTGCTCCATGCATTCTTCGGACTTTAATGCCCAGCATCACCACCACTGTGGTACCTGTGTCCCCAGCAGAGCACCAGTATCTGCAGGTTCTCAAAGAGGAAGCAGCCATGTCCAGCAGGGAGGTTCCCAAACTCTGGCCCAGGGACAGAGTGGGCAAGGAAGGCAGGGGAGAGCACTCAGCTCAGTAGAAGTCACTGTGAGCCACACATCAGGGAAAAGAATGACATTCCTGCCACCATGTGCCCAGGGAGGGGACCCAGACCCAGACCACAGGGACCTGGGCAGCTTGTGAGAGCCACAGCAGATACTGGGTGAGAGGAGCTCCAGGAACCAGAGTGCTAGAAGGGGACGAGGCAGCAGTGGAGGCATCACCCAGCACGACCTTACAGGGTGTCACAGGGGGAGAGGAGTGCGGCCAGCACAGGCAGCACGTTTCACACTCATCCCCACACCGACATGCTGTCATCCAGCGGGTCACAGCCACACAGGCAAGGGGCGGAAAGATTCCAAGAGGTGGGGCTGCAGGTACATTCTAGGATCCTCTCTCCAGAGTAAGCCTTCTATAATTTTTATATATTTCCTTTGTAATATGATTGAGGTTGTATGAAAATTCTAGTAACTTTCAGAGAGAAAAATGTATTATCATCAGATTGTTGCTACTGCAAAAGTTATGCTGGCTTGGAGAGGATAGATCATGTTAAAAATTAAGTCTAACCACAAAAATATCGCTGCACCAGGATGATATGTTTCCAATCTGACACCAGTTACTAAATGTCATCCCATAATCAGCACCCGTGCTCCCGGTACTGAATGAAGAGTGATTGTGCAAATTATAGTTGAGGAATAAAGAAAATGTTCAAGATGATTCAGCTAAGATGAGCTGAGATGCTTGGGAATAAAACCAAACATCACAGTCAGATCGACACTGACATGGGCTATGAAATGAGGAACATATCAAACAACTCCTCAAATTCTTGCCAATAATGGGGACACAGGCTTGAATTATAGTGGGGCCTTGTCACACTATAATGGGTAGTAATTATGAGTTAATAGTGCCAGGCAGCATCTACCAACAATTTTTACTATGATTTCAGCGGCACTGAATAGAAAGAATGCCATTTCCTCTTGTTCTTCCTTTGGCATTAATTTATTGACCAAGTAGTCATAAATCTCCTAGGATTTCTTGCAAGGAAAACAGTGAGGTTTAAGAAAACACAGAAAATTGACCTACAACACATCATTTGTCCAAGTACTTCAAATAGGTAACAGATTCCTTCATCCAAATGAAATATCTGCTTTAACACACAGGGAACCATTCCTGAGTGTCACAAAGATGGTCATGCAAAATTAGCGCCCCCAAAAGAGCCATTTCAAGATTTCCAAGGTCAGCAACTTTGTGTGTGCACTTTGCTGATCACATGACGAAGAGTGGACGGGGGCCACAGAACATGAGGGGACCGGTCCCTGGTGCACATGAGTTTTAGATTTCCTTAGCTTCCTTCCATCTGGGCATTTTCCAGTCTCTTCAAATTGTAACTTCACTTTATTATTTGCCATTTTAAATTTGCAAACACAGCTCCAGATATTGGGCATGGAATTTATGTCATAAACATGAAAATAATGACTACATTGAGAATTTCAAAGGGGGAACTGTGTTTTTATGCCAGCTACTTTCCCTAAATGTATGTGTATATCTAACCTTCCAATGGAAAATAAGTGGAATAATTTATGTGTGCACCTTATTTTTCACGTGACAGTATTTCACATAATTTTCAAATTTTTAAGAAAAAAAATTGTACTGTCCAAAATTGAGTTCAGAAATGATGAGAAGAAAGTACCCTTCATGACATTTGAAGAATTTAGAAAGTATTTTAGGACCCGAAACACAATTAGCTCATGATTTAGAAAGAACTGGGCAGTGGGATTCTGGGCTGTGAGCCGTGAATCCACCTCCTGGGGCCTACACTTTGCCCAGCCAATCTGTGGAGTATGAGAAAGAATTGAGACTTGCCTCTAACCATGTGTGGCGAAGGGTTCCCCTGCATCATGGAGCCTGTTCCACTGTCTGCAGCTACAGAACCTCGGGTGGGCTCCAGGCAATGGGGCCTGTGCTGCAGAAACCCACCAAGGAAGCCCTTGCTGGAATGGCCTCCACCGAGGGCCATCACAGACCAGGCCCATGTTGATGACCCAGGAGGAAGTGCAGTCTGCCAGGGACCTGCTCATGTGAGGAGGAAGCCCCTCCTGTGGGCCCTCCAGATGGGCACAGGCCAGGCTAGCACCTTCACTGCAGTCATGGGAGACGCAGTGCAGCGTGACCCTCAGTCAGGTTGTGAGCTGTCATCCGGGCTGGAGTAGTAGACACCTAGCAGACTGGTCTAGTTCCCTGCTGGGGAGCAGAGACAACTGGCGCTTAGGTCTGCAAGTGAGCAGGGAAGGCTGATGCCACCTGCTGGGGTCACCAGCTTGGGAAAGAGGAGGTTGGCTTGTGTTTGGAGAGCTCCAATCTGCTGGAACAGACATTTCGTTTGCTGACATTGCCTGTGAACGTAAGGCTACAGTTTCTTCAGCCTTTCAATACAGACTCACACCAGTGATTCCTCAAGGAGCTTCCAGGCCATCAGACTTGGGCGGAAGCTGCATCCTTGACCCTCTCATTCTGAAGCTTCCAGCTTCTTGGGAAGAGCAGCTGATGGAGCATCTGGCTCTCTAACACTGTGGACTCTTCCACGTCTGATTCTTTAAAAGAACCTCATGAATATCTGTCTGTCTGTCTGTCTGTCTGTCTATCCATCCATCCATCCATCCTATTGGTTCTGTTCTTCTAGAGAATTCTTAACTAAAACAGGCAGAAACCTGAGCAGTGAGGCTGCCTCTGAACTCCTGCCTGTTGGAAACTTCCAGATGATAAATGCATGCTGCTGTAAGCTTCTTTGCTTTTAGTAATTTATCATACATTTTAATAATTACTATTGCTTCCACAGAAAGTTACCACAAATACAGTGGTTTTAATAATGCAGATTGATTATATTTCAGTTTTGTAGATTATGAATCCAATATGGGTCTTATATGACAAAAAAAAGTGCTTATATGAAAAAATCAAGGTGGCCCTCGCTGGGGGCCTGGGGAGAATGCCCATCTGGTGGGACCAGGCTGTTAGTGCAGCCCAGTCTTTCACACTTACAGGGCCATGTGCAGTGTCCTTGACAGCATCCAGCTGAGGCCCATTCACAACTTCTAGAGGCTGCCACACTCTGGTGTCACGACCTTCTTTACCTTCATGGCCTGCAGCGGTGGGCCAAGCATGCAGGTTACATCATTCTGAGCTGTTCTTCTGCTTCTTCCTTCTGCTTTAAAGAGCTCCTGTGTGTAAATCTGCCCCACCAGGAAACCCAGCTCCATCTATGCTAACACCCTAGTGAGGGCTGTCCATCCTCTCCTGCCTTCTAAGTATCTATCCATGGATCATGTGAACACTTGGAAGGTGCTGCTCAGTACACCAGATGCATCTCCAGAGAACCAGCAGTAGGAGATCCATGATCTCCATCAAGTTTTCTACAATTTCTCTAATTTGTTTCACACTAAATTGTGGTTATTCTTGCTTGATTTTATTAACCCCCTGCAATATTTATTTAGCCTATTTTTCTTCATGAAGATATTTTCCCTGCTAAACTTAACAGTTGTTCACTAAGAATGTTCACTGTACTCCATGATGAACAGAACATAAAGATAAAGAAAGCACTAAGTGTGGTCTCCAGCAGAATCCAAGTAGAATTGCTCATTACCATTGCTTCTCTTATAGACAAGGGCATGAATAAAAGCCCTGGTATCTCGCATAGAGACCAACATGAATCCTGAGTTATTTGCAAGCAGTTTCACACAACCGGACAGTATTTTTAACTGAGAAAGCTTAGCCATGGGTTATCATGGTAGTGAATGTTAGTCATCAATTTATTGGGTCATGGGGTACCTAGACACTTGGTCAAACATTATCCTAGGTGTTTCTCTGAGAGTTTTGGGAATAAGATTAATATTTAAATTGGTGGACTGAGTTGAGTATATTGTCCTCACCAATGTCAGTGTGCCTCACCCAATCAGTTGAAGACTTGAATAGAACAAAAGGCCAACTCTCCCGTGAGAGAATTCTGCTCAGTGGCCTTCAAAACAGAACAACTCATGCATATCTGCCCATTTCTTTGTTTCTATTGGTTCAGTTTCTCTAGGTTGTGCTGACTAGTACAGGGGTCATCCAGCCACCCAGCCATCATCCATCCATCATCCATCATCCATCCGTCCATCCATCCATCCGTCGAGCAACTCCATGGCATTTATATTCTACTCACTGGCTTAACTTGGAATATAGATTGATGAATCATCCATGCCAACTGCCCTCAAGAATAACACAGAAGAGCTGGCACAATCCAGTGGTGGATTATTTATACTCATGTTTTGCTGAAGGGCAGCAGGAGGACACTCTGAGAAGTGATAGCTCACAAGTCTAAGGAAGAGTCTTTGATGTGAGTCTTTTCTGGAGAGCAGAGATCAAGAAGGCTGGGCAGAGGAGCAGAGTGAGCGAGCACAAAGTGGTGCAGGCATCAGGTTCCAGAAGGCTCACCCTCTGCTCCTCGCCGCAGGAGTACAGGCTGCATCTGGAGCACTGGCAGTGGAGAGAGGAGGCGGTTTCGACACCTCACAGCAGCTGTGTGCGAAGTCAGGAGGGTCACGGAGCTTGAGGAGCTGTTTACAGGACTGGGAATGCAGATACATGGTGCCTGTTGTTGAATAAATGGCTTTGTAGAGAAACAAAGACAAACTTCCCCTTTAGAGAGATGCAGCTCTAGGACGGTGTGGAGGAAATGTCTCTGGTGCTTTGATTTGAATGTAGCAAGTCATTAAGCATATGGGTGAACGGGCAGCATCCTGTTATATAGAGAGCTTCCCTCCAGACGGGCTGTGCAGACTGCATAGGACCTAGTGAATTGAATGCAATTGGGTTTCTTCACATTCGGCATCTTCTGTGTGCGGTTTGAAAATCTGCTCTCTAAGGGAGTCCATAAACTTTATCAGAATGGGACAAAAAGTTAAAATCATGTGTCGGAATAGAACCCACAATAGTATCACTTGTGTTATGCCCTGAGTCCTAATGTGTTAACTGAAGCTGTTCACTCATTTTTGAGTGTGACGATTTTCCCGTGTGTTTCCACCTCTTTTATACAATGCTCTCTCTTTTTCTTACCTTAATCCTATCCCAATGAACCAAGCCGACTTTCATGCCCCAATTTATAAGAGTCTCTTCCACCACTTTGGGGGAGCTCTGTGGCTCATTAGGGCTCAGAAAGGCCCTAAGGCTCCATGGGTTGGGGAGCAGCCAGAGTACGAGGAACACCTGCTCTGACATAAATTGGCAGTGAGAGCTTGGGAAGGGTTTTACCCTCCCTGAGATTGCAGTGCTGAAAGTACAGAACCAACCTGCATGGTGCTACCTTCAGTACCACCAAAGGAAACTGTAGCAGTGTTAAAACGGTACTTGAGCTCGCGTTCAGCCCAGTGTAGGAAAAGGTTAAAGTCGCAAATGCTCTACTGTGATCACTGATAGGCAAAACCATCGCGAGACTTTTCCTACTGTAGGCTCTGCATTTGAAATCAGGTGCCAAACTGCATCAGTGCCTTAATGTAAATGGGAAGAAAGTTGCAGAGGGAAGAACGATGGGCCTGGCGCCTGCGCAGTTGACAAGCTCTGTGATTCTATTGCATCTCAGCTTCCTGGAAAAATCGAATTAAAAAGATAAATAGGAATATGATGTAAAATGTCAGTTGTCATTCAAATGCAAGCTCTCACCAGTCTTGAATGCTCCCCGCCCCCTGACAGCTCCTGGAAGGTGGAAGCCATTCATCTTGATTCTTTCATAAAGCTTCAGATGTTGCTAGCAGTAAATCACATGTCCCGCCAATGCTCCGCAGAGGAAGCTTGTTAATCCCATGCTATTTCAGAGGGATCAGGTGCTTTGATCCTCTTAAAATATTGTCAGGAATTCAGGACTCTAGGATGACAGGCTATTTGGATGGAGAATTGAATGATTTCTGTAGGTTTGCACCAGAGAACCAAAATAAGAAAAAAAAAAAAAAACACAACTTTCCTCCACAATGGTTCAATCTGGCAATGTTCAGGCAATCCATACAAGATAAAATATAAATTTGCTAAATGGTCCCTAGGATTTGTAACTACTGTGAACAAAAATGAGTTCTATATAGCCTGTTTACCAGTGAGTGTGAAAGTTCAGCGCCTCTGGACTTTCTGAAAATGGTTTTTAGCTGCCATGGAATCTAGGCCAGTTACTAAGTCTGTATAAGTACAAGTCATGATGTCTTTAATTTTCCTGATCATTTCTTTGAGGTCAAGACATATCAATGAGATTTCCTTGTCACTGTGCTCTGAAATTGCAAATGCTCCTTTTTAATACCCGGCTAAAAGGAAGTTTTATATTATACACACAGGGCCAAAACTCTGGCTAGCATTCCAAAAACAGTCCCTCCAATTGACTAAAAATTCTCTTCTGTATCATATTTTCTCTGTGTCATATTTTTGCTTTGCTGAAATTAGACTTATTCACAAAAAGCACTATATTTAAAAGAACACACAATGCAAGGCACATACAAGTCAATAAAATTGAAATTAAAAGGAACCAGTAATCTCTGCTCCATCTCTTTAAGTTTAAAGAAGGAAGTGCTATCCTCAAAATTAAGGTTGTTAAAAGTTTATTTTGAAATTTATATTTTTATAAATATCTATTTGCGATTTTTGTATAATTATAAACCTTAAAGAAAGGCTAAATTACTTTTGAGGTTTTGGGATTCATGTATCTTCTATTCTCCATAATTCACATTTGAGAAGTTATCTTATGTGCATTTTCTTCATAATGCTTCTTCAACCTAGGTTCTCCGTGTATAAGTCATCATGATACTCTGTGGTCAGAGAAGGGACTTGAGCCTGTCCACTGTCTTCTGGCGCCCTGAGCCTGGTCCAGTTCTTGGTCCTCCTGAGAATGAGTGACTTTGCGTGTCAGTCACCAGCCCCTGTCACAGCCAGAGTGACCACCCTGGGATTAAGCACAACTGTGGCTGCAGAAGCCCGGGCTCCGTGTAAGATACAAAACAAACAAAGGACAACTTTGGGACAACAGAAATACAAGAGGTAAGTGACTCTTTGCTTGTCCCCAATGACTCATTTTGTTTCCACAGATTCTTACACACAGAAGAACTAAAGGGAAAGAGCAGCAGCACACAGGTAAGTAGTTCCCTTGGAACATGCAGCATATCTCAGGGGTGGGGTATGCCCACCTGCATCAGGCACACACTCCTGATGAGCCTCACTGTGAGAGGCCACCATTGTCCATGCTAACTAGGGAAACCCTGGAGCCTCACTCCATAGCACTGACTTAAAAAAAAAACAAAACAGGGTACAAACAACTGTTCCTCATCTCGCTGAGGGTCTACAGAACAGGAGGGAAAAGCCATGGGGATGTCCAACTTCTGTGGCCGATGGGCCCTTAACACTCATACAAAGTTTGTTTTTGTTTTTGGTTATTTTTTTTTCCTCTAGAGAAAACATTTCTATCAGCCATTCCTAGGATGGTGGGCTAACAGCTGCCTGAGCATTATTACTCTTGTAATGACACACACAAAAACAAGGCAGACTATTCAATGAATTATGTCTTTTCCCCACAATATAGTTAAGTTTTTATTCATTTACTGAATATGCTTTGGAAAAGCAAGCATCTGCCTATTGCTTTTCAAGAGCTCAGCTACAATGTGTCATTTTAACATCTTACGCTATCTTTCTAGTTTGTGTTGTCTTTTTGCAGTTCATTCTTAGGCATCTTCATTATAAGAACGTAGAGGTGGTAGAAATTTATAAAAAAATTCAGTTGATTGAGTTTTAGTTAGATCATTAATCGCGAATACTTATATACTTCAAAAAACCTGATGGGGTTTTTGTGAACATCTAGTCCTCAACCATTCACTTAGGTGCTTCTTCCTGCTTTGGTTTGGATCTGTGCCCCAGAATTTCTGTGCAGAAAACATGATCCCTAAATTCACAGGCTCATGGTTTGGAGTAGTGCGATATGTACTGCTCTGGGAACTTGAGTGAGAAATGCCCAGCTGCTCGGACCAGCATGGTTCTGCAAAAGGGGTTTGCTCCAGCTAGGAGATCCACCCGCGTGTGAGTGACACCGCCTAGAGGGCCTGGAGCCTGAGAGGAATAAAAGGCAACTAAGCAGGCAGCCACCCTTCTGTTACTTCCGAGGAGGAGCTCCAGTCTCCACTTGCGTCCTGGACATCGGCTCCCACCTTCCGGGGCCAACTCTGCATCCTCCATCACACAGGACACTGCAGGGAGCTCCCGGCCTCGCGCTGGATCTGGGATCTCCAGTGCACACACAGCCCTCTGCCCTCTTCCACACCCAGCCCTGTGGCGGCCCTGTGAGGCTATCTGGTAAACCTTTGTGTACTTGTACATCTTTTATCAAATCTGCTTCTCTAGTGAGCACTGACTGGGTGTTGCAGGGACTGGGGCTCATGAAGGACATTCCCGCAAAGGCCGGGGTGGCTCTATAGGAAGAGAAATTGGGCCCTGAGCTCACACATCACTCTGCCTTCCTGTCTGGCTGTCCTCACTGTGTGCCAAGCAGATGCCTGAGCCACAACCTTGGGTGTCTCATCCTCCAGAGCTGCAAGAAATGAATTCCCTTTGTTTATAAATTACCAGTCTCGGGTGTTTTTCTTAACAACAGAAAACAACCAGAGCAACCACTATTGGTCCTCACGGAATAAAACTGAAGGAGAAAACCTGCACACCCAGACTTTCCAGGGAGAGAAGAGAAGGGTGTGTAACCAAGGGTACTCTAGTCCTTTGGCACTGACTGTGCCAAGAGCTATGCAGAGAAAAAGTGGTAAGGATCACAGAATAAAACTGTGGATCCAAGGACTGTACAAGCTGTGCCTCCGATCACAGCACAGCCACGGGCAGGGAGCGCTCTGAGAGGGAACAGGGTGCTGCGAACTGGGGGTGGGAAGGGCTGGTATCACAGACCTGGGGCTCCCGGGGAGCTCAGCACCTGCCGCAGGAGTCCAGTGTGCAGTTCCCAGAGCCCAAACTTCTCTGGCACAGAGGACGGGCAGGTGTGAAGGACCTGGATACGCAGCCCCGGGGGGCACAGCACGGCTGGGTCAGGGCTCCCAGGGCTCCCTTGTGCTGAGCAGACTGTGGCGGTGGCTGGGTGAGGAGGTCACTAGGGAGAAGCAGTCATCACAGTACAGACCTGCTGGCTTCAGAGAATCCCATGAAGGAAGGACAACGAGCTTCAATAAAAGCCGGGAAGGGATGACCCGGATGAACCCCCAGAGCCACAGCCAAGGACATGGGCGACACCAGCCCGGGTCTAGCTTACTGGGACCCAGGTCAGCCTCTAACCTTGAGAAATGTACAATAATAGATGTGCTTTCTAAGCCAGGACCTTTGCGTAAAAGTGATAGAGCCCCTGTGGAGAATGGAAGCGTTTTCCTTCGTACAATGCAGGAAACATTCTCAAAATGAGAAGAATGCTCTATTTTCAGTCAATCAGAGTCTTGCTGTGCTTACAGCTGGGTGCAGCAGCAGCTGTGCCCTTGTGACTGGTGGGGTGTAGGTAGACTCTGCACACTGGTGTTCGGGGTGCAGCAGGGCCCTCACACACGCATGTGCACATAGTGTCTGTCAGTGCTCAGCACTTACTTAGAATCCCCTCCCTGCGCCTCCTGGGAAAGCCGATTTAACTACGATCTTCCGGGACAGCACCGGTTTCTCTCCCGACTCTGCCCTAGACAGTGGATAAGAAAACTGAGCCCACAGATGTTTATTTTTGCTTTCCCCAAATTAAATTTTTTCCAGTTCTAAATGAGTCAGCTGAAAGAGCCTGATTCAAAATCCCTTTTAATAACGGAGAGAGAGAGAACCCTACCTCTCTTCCCTTCATGTACTCCTGACAGCCTGCAGCATTCTTTGGACTGCCAAATGCACCAAATCTGACTGTTTGTAAAACCTCATTTTCTTCTAAATTGTAGAAGAAATGATGGCCTTTCTGCCCCTTACCGAGAGAGAACATTTCAACCTGACACAAGCACATCCCAGTGGAGAGAGGAGGGAAAAACCCCACAAACTGCTTTACAAAAATTCTTTCCGATTAATTTCTAACAAGAGGCACTTATCTCAAATTCTTGTCCTGACAATACTATGCAGTTTACTAGTAAGTAACCTGAGGTTTATTTGAAAAGAAAAATGTGATATCGCACATACGGTTTTTATTCTCAACTCTATTGAATGAAACTGCTTTGAAAGAGAAAATCCGGTGAAGAAACACCAGACAGATAATCTCTTTTCATATATTTAAATGCTTATATTTCCGCTGCTCATCTAGTTTCTCAAATGGCCTATTTAGAAAGATGCTATTATTTATTCAAATATTCTGAAATGAGGATTAAATTATCAAGACAAGTTTCTTAAACAAAGGCTGTGAAACTTGTTTTAGCCGGCCACGTGCTCCACACCCTGGTAACACTAAGTGCCCCATTATTCCTGTACACGCAGTTCAGCCCGGCAGACGGCCACAGGGACGTAGCCGTTTTTATTCCTTGGAACGGAGGACGAGCTGACACAGGGGCTCTGAGGAACTTACTGAAATTAAACAGACACTTGAGTTGCATGGGAGAAGGAAATGAACACGATGAGACCTTGGTCAGAACCTACACCTGCCGCATAAGCCTGCACTGGCTGCCCCGGCCCCTCCAGACCGACGTCTCCACAGCTGGCTCAGCCCCTCTGCCCCTGCCTCGGGGTGGCGGCTCCAGCCTGGAGAGAATGGAGCCTGTGAACCCTCCGCAACTGCTTCATGGGCAGGGCTGGGCTGGAGGAAGTGGGCTGCCTTTCGTGTTCCCAACTCTCCAGAAGTCCTGAGCTTCCGCTTCTGAGCCCCCTAAGAACGATCCTTCCTAGCCCGAGTCCGAGGAACAAGCCGCTTACCTCCCAACACAGCCCGGGAGAAATACCAGGAGGCAGCGGGACACTTTCCTGCTATAATCCACAATAATGCCCACAGATTTTAAAATGAGGATTTCCAACTATTTCCAAGTATACAATAACTGTTTCAGAAAAGGATAGTTGGTGATTTCTAGATTGCTTTAAGTTTTAGATGCCGGTGCTGAGCTGCACGCCGTATTCGTGGTTGATCCCAGACACCTCAGCAGCACATTCTCTTCAATCAGACATTTGTATTCATTTCAAACTTAGAACTAGAGCTAAAATGTAAAGTAGCTCATTTCATTCCTCTTGTGAATTTAAAGCTTTTACCTAACCCTTAATATTTCTTAACCTGAAAATATTAAAAGCATGAAAATGTTTTCTTATGAAAAGAGAATTGTTTGTGTGTTGCTACACGTTATTAAGTATTTGCATGTTGTTTTCTAATGAAAGGTTTTTACAATGAAGGTTATATTAATAAAAATCAATATATATATATATATAT
>NW_022900930.1:52549455-52603343 GCF_012274545.1 Fukomys damarensis | reverse complement strand
ATATAATTTTAAATTATTTAAATGTAGCAAACTATCAGAATCAGTAATACTAAAGGCTGAAATGAAAATGTTCAAATATATGCATTCTCAGGTCTGAAATTAGTATTGATAATTTGTTCCATATTTCCAGAGCAATTGATTAGGCTGAAGCAAAAACTATAACTCTGTTTATGTTGATTATTCTAATTTTTCCAGTCCTAGTGATTTATTTCAGGCACCATTAATTTAGCATGAGGTATTTCAGTAGAGAAGAGTATGAAACTTCAGAAGCAATGAACTGGAAAATAGTTGAAAATTTTATAATACACCAAGGTGGTCAAGTTCAATTCAGATTAGAAACATAAACATGTTTATTGCTTCTCGTAAGCTTTGTCAGAGAGCAGAATTGTATGTGAACGAGGGTTTCATTGATGCAGCACAGCTGAACACGTGAGTGGAGCGTGGAGGGTGTAGACCTTGGAAGGGTGGTGGGGAGCAGAGGTTTTCAAATAAAATGAAGTGCTCCTGTTATAACTGCTTTCACTCAGAAACAGGAAGAGGAGGAAAGAGAGAGAGAGAGAGAGAGAGAGAGAGAGAGAGAGAGAGAAAGAAAGAAAAGAGAAAAGAGAGAGAGAAAGAAAGAAAAGAGTAAAGTAAAGAAGAGTGGACTACACTTCTCTGGATCTTTTCCCGTTACAAATACCTTCTTATAAAAACTTGGATATTTCTCAAGTCTTCCCTAGTTACAGGAAGCGGCTGATTGACATTTCTACTCATCTGCACTCTGCACTGGATTAAGATGAACTGCAATAGTGGACTATATTTTAAACTTTTATATCAGATTAATTTGACCCATGTTATTTGCCTTTTCCCACTGAAAATAATGTAAAGAAAATGAATACAGAGCAATAAATCTAAGGTTATGATATGCAGTAGAGTGATATAAAACCAGTTATGCAAAAGATGATACATCAAGAAATGACTGAAAATACACTGAAATTAAGGCAATAGAAACAGAGAATATGGAGAAAACATAGTTGTGAAATTTTCCTATCAGCGAAAGAACATTCAGAAAAGTGTCCTATTGTAACTGTTTACATTGCTTTATGGTGGAAAATTACAGTAGCAATAAGTATCCATTCAAAATACTAGGACGTATGGAATCTTAAATTTCTTTGTATAGCACCTCTGTAGATTGTAGAGGTGATGATGCAGGCTGACCTTGTGTAAAGTTGAGAGCAGAAACCCCCTAGTGGAAGCCTGCTGATGATTACATCTCCACAGTTCCGTCTTATTCCCCGCTCCTTGACTCCACGCTCCCTGCATCGCTCACTCTCCTCCCCCTGGCGCCTCCCCCTTGCCTTTGAGTGTAAACACACGTTCCTCCTTCTGTCTCAAGACGTGAAGTCTTCCCTGGAGTTCAAGCTTCTCACCAAATACCCCCCCACCTCTGCTGCTGCCTGACCTTCCTGACACTTTTGAAAAGATAAGTGTGCACGTTAGCACAGGAGAGGAGCTGCCTGTCGGCCGTTCTCATAAACATCCCGCCTGTCAGCTCCTCCCTGCAGAACCCACAGGGCCGCTGTTCCGGCTATAACAAGTGCGAACCCCCAGGAAGCCGAGGGAGGAGCCCCTCCCTGAGGGAAGCCACTTCCCCAGCTTCTGCTGGCCCAGTGCTCACCGCCTCAGGCCCTTGGGGTGTCAGGGACTTAGGGGGGACCCCAGTCCTGCACCCTCGCAGTCAGCTGCCTTTTCTTCCCATCTCAGGGTGACTCCGGCTCATCTCCAGACTATCTGGGGAAAGGGTCCCTGTCACGCCTCATCGTGGCCAGCCTTGCCCTCTCTCCCTTCCTCAGCCAGTGTGCTGGGCCAGCTTTTATCAGGGGACCTGGGACTGTGGCCAGAGCTGTGCTGTTGGCTTGTTTCTTCGTTCATGTTTCGTCTCAACATCGCTGTGCCCTCCTGTGAAGTTCAGTGTTCTCCTGTGAAAACGCAATGTCTGGCACTACCTTCCAGGCATTCGAACACAGCTCCCTCCTTGCGGTTTATCCCGCGCACTGTGGGCTGTTCTGATCTCGTCTTTCCAAGGAAAAAATGAACATTTAACTTTGGAATGTAAGCAGAAAATAATTAGTGAGAGTGTTCTTTTGTTACTTTCTAGTATAAACACAGGTTCATCTTCAGATTTTGGGAAGGGAAAGTACGAAACTAAGTATCTGGCCACTTTGTAAAAGATTTAGGGAAAAATCAATAACTAATTAAAGAACAGGCCATTAATTATTTGAGAGGCTCAAAAGAAAATGTTTGTCTGAATAAAGCCAATTTTCCACTTCACTTTATTTGTTTGGTTGTGGCTTATAAATTAAGTTATTTGTGTAGCTTAGAGCTGTTCAAATAAGCTGTAAAAATCTTTAACATATTGAACTTTTAAAGATCTTTCCAATTCAGTTAGTAAACCCCGGAGCATTTCTACCAGGGCTTCAAGACTCCTACCACCAGTGGCTTTGCGAAGTCTCGTGGAACTAAAGAAAGAAATGACCCGACCTTGCTGCCTGTCCATGGGCAGGGGACTGGACTGCGTCTGGGAGAGATCAGAATGGCCAGCTGCTGTGTCCAGTTCCACTGCGAGTGCCAACCACGCGGAAGACTACAGGGCAGAACGACTATTGACATGGACATGAGGAACCCACAGAAAGCCAGGCTTCAAGAGAACTTCAAACAGGAACGCATTTCTTTTTGCAAGGCATTCTGCGCCCATATAATTGTCGTTTTGACCTGACAAGTATGCGTTCTGCCATGTACTTTGGATCGTATGTCCTAAGAACAGAAGGACTTATAGGAAACAGTGTAAACAGTTTTAGCTGATTCAAATTAAGCTTTTTAATTTACAAAACAAACAAACATACTCTCTTGCTCACTTCTTTTACTAACTCTCATTACATCAAACTTCAATTTATTAAGCTCTCTCTTTTATTCTCTATTTAACTCAAAGTAATAGAATCCATCTAAAATCATTTTTCCTAAACAACATCATTAAATTATAATGTCATCGAATCACCAAGCACACAGCATTTCTCCTCCAAGCAGATGTCCACAGCCTCTGTGTGTCAGGACCCAATGTTTGGACATATTCGCGCTTAGCTGTATCTGTGCTCTCTGGCTGCACGAGTGTGGCGTGTGCAGAGCCAGGCCTCAAGCAGGCAAGCACCGAGCAACTAACACCACCTCCCCTCACCCTTCCTGCTCACCTGATTCCCATGCTCTTCGGGACTCTGGGTGATAATCTTTCTGTGCGAGTCTGTAAATGACAAACTAAACATCTTATCTGCAGAAAACATCCTCTTAACACCATCAGTGTCCTACAAGGAACAACCAGGAAAGGTTTCGACTCTGTCCCCAGATTAGAGAGGGTATCCGCAGTATGTTGTCTGTCTTAGACAGTAGCTGAACCTGCATTTTGTGTAGCTGCGTGGACTAACGAGACTCACAAAATTCCTGTTCACTTATGAGAAAACATGAGCACTAATACATCTGCAAATCATGCTTTCAATGAGATGCACAGAACAAGCGGTCAGCAGGCCCTCAGCTGCTCCCCAGCCTGTTCTCCCCATGTTTTCCCACCTTAACCCATTCTACACCCTTAACTAACAAGAGTGAGACTATCTCTGGAATCTGAGCTGAAAGTGGAGGCATGGCACCCCAACACATCTCTACAAGACAAATTGTGGACAACTTCAAATCTGTTTTGTTTTAATTTAACATAGGAAAACTCTCTAATATATAAGAGCTATACTTTGCATGTTAGGATTTTAATGTCTTTGATATTCCAAAAATACAAAACTATATTTATGATAGGTCCTTTCGGACTCGGTGATGGAAAGGGTCTTTAAGCTTTTGCGATTAGCTATTTTAGAGGATTTGCGTCATAGAAATGGATTTTTTTCTAAAATAAAGACACAGGATCCAACATAGAACATAGTGCGTATAGAAGTAGTTATAGTCGATCTAAGTAATAACAGTCTGCTGTTGCCATCACTTTGAAGTACAGAGCAGGTCAAAAGGGATCAACAAGTACAGAGCAGCACACATGAACGTGAGAGTTACGGACACCTGCCAGCTCACTTCCCCTTTCTCCCTGGCTCATCAACAGCCTCAGCAGAGGCCAGGCCAGTTCTGGGGACCCCAGCTCCACCCACTGCAGGAAGCGGAGGGCAGAGCAGTGACGGAGAGAGGAACTTGGCGTGTTCTCCCCTGCCGGCCCCTGGCCACCTCGAAGGTCACTGCTCCTCGCAGTCGTTTTCTGCTTCTTTCGAGTGAGTTCCGGGTTTAAGACCCACGTAAGGTCACTTGGAGCTCTCGCCTGGCCACACTGGAGGAGTGTAGATTCGTCACCCAGTCGGGCATGGAGACTTGAAAACAACATCTGGAAAATTTTTCCCTGAGACCCAAGCCCCGTAGGGAGAAATGTGCCTGACAGCCACGTGTCAGCTGTGGCTTCGCAACAGCACCTGACACCTGAGCCCCTGGGCCCCGAGAAAGGCTCCTGAGAGATGGAGCAGAGGAGCTCTTCCTGCGGAACCTCCACCTGCCAGTGCAAGGACTGCGCTCACAGCTGCTCCTCCCCTAGCAGAGGGGCCTGGGGAATCGCTAAGTCATGGGAAAGAGGAAAACAAACTAAATGACACTGGAGGGGACATTAATGTGGGACATGGCACACACCCCGTCTAGAAATAAAGCATTTGTGCATGCCCACTTGCTATGTGAATGAAAAATAAAATGCTAGCTCTCTTTGTTTGCAATAAGTTTTAAGACTCCAAGGAGGGGGCAGTTGCCGGACAGCTGAGGGGCACCTGAGAGAGGCAGGTGCTCGAGCCACCTCGGAGAAGGATACAAGGGTTCGTGTTTATCTGCTTTTGCCTGATTTCATGTTTTGGTTGTTTTGGGGACAGTTTGATGGCTTGAAGCTGCAGTGCTCCTCTCTGATTTGGCTCAGCAAGATGACAAGGAAAACAAGGTATGGCTGTCACTCATCAGGATCTTAAAGCACAATAGCCACATTTGTTTCGGCCTTTAATCATTCGAGAATTAGTTTAGCTTCTCTGGGGACTGCTTTTCTCTCTAGACATCTTTGTTTTTCTCCCAGCATCGTTGCTAGGAGACTGAAATTAGTAATTTTTTTCAAATTGCTCCCCAAATCTGTATTAGTACAAGGCCCACGCATGGAAGGAAGCACACATTGGGATCCTCTGTAGAAGTTCTACCCCAGAAGGAAAGGCTGAGATGCTGTCTTTGCCACTTTCTCATTGCTGAGACAAAATACCGACACCCACAGTTAAAGGAGGAGAGTTTTATTTGGCTCACAGTTTGTAGAGCTTTCAGTCCATGAGTGGCTGGCTCTGAGGCAGGTGGCACATGGCAGAGGGTGCTGCAGAGGAGAAATAGCTCATGGCACCCACATGGCAGCAAGCAACAAAAGACCTTACCAATGTCTTCCTGTCCCTTGTATCTTACTCGGACTGCCAGGATCAGGCAGTGCCAAACGATCACTTGCATGTAGTGTTTCAGTGATCACATACCCTTAACCTCAGCATCACCTAGTCCAGATTCAGCCTCCTCTGAAAAGACTGCACAAGGCCTTGGGGGACATCTAGACACAGCCACAACAGATGCACCCTGAAATGCACGAACCACATGCATTCACTACTACTTTTCACAGCCTCTGTTGCTAATTTTCCTTGAACACTAATTCATAAAGACTTATTCACCTTTCCTTTTCTGCAGAATCTTTTGGATGTGTTCTTGGAAAACTTCCTGGAAATAAGTGTCTTTCTTTAAAAGCCTGAAGTTAATGTATCATTTGATTCTTTACATAAACTTTTCGGGACCTGCATTCAGTGCACTCTCGCTGGCTTGAGGCTTCCTTCAGCCCTTCTGTGCCCAAATGCATCCCCAGGACTGCACTGAAAGCTCACACAGAGCAAAGCGATGCCTGACCCTCGGCAGGTGGTGAGAAACCCGGACGGGCAGCTGTGTCCCAGCTCTTCTTTCTGCAAAGAAGCACAGGTCCCTACTCCCGGAGGGAGGCTGGGCTTGGGTACGACAGGCCTGGGCTAGGGACCTGCAGGCCACTACTGTGCCTGACCCTCAAGGTGGGCAGATGAGGGGACAGAAGAAGACCACAGACTGAGAAATAATCTATTCCTGCAAGGCTCAGGTGTTTTTATTTTCATTTATCTATTTTAAATATATCTGCCAATTAGTTTGGATCTTTTGGAGTATAAAACATTTAAAATCCAGGAAGTACATCTTCTGGCAGCCCTGATGGTTTCTGGAAAGAAGCGATGGCTAGGTTTTTATTTGAGCAACAGCACGTGACCCTGGACACATGGGTCGTGGGACACACTTGGAGGACCAGGGGAGGAGAGGAGCCACTCTGGTCTGCACCCACTAGCGCGCCTGGCTCAGCACCCAGTCTGAGCTCATTCCAGTTACCATCTTGTGTGATCTCAGCTCTTTAGTGCGGTGTACACTCAGCATGACCTTACACACGATGAGGCTCAGTCTGTGGTGACTGAGTGGAAAATGGGCTAAATGGAAATAAGCCTTGCTTTGGAGTTTGAAAAGTAAATAAAGGCCCGCTTCATTAGAATCAGAGCTCAAATGCTGAAGATATATGTGTTTATAAGCATATGTGTATGTGTACTTAGCATGTGTGTGTATACAATGTCGCACGCTTGTCTATGTGCTCGGTGTGCCTGTTCATACAGGGTCATAGCACACAGAGTTCATCACAGTGAACTGCATACTGTCCTACCTGCTACATTTTGACGAGTCGCTGAGACACTTATTACAAATGCAGTGACACCTGCATGGAACAAACTAGGACCACCGTGCCCCGAGGGCATTTTATTAGCCTGCGATTTATCTTGGACATTTTGTGACTCTTAGATTTCCCCGTTTGGAGTTCTGTGATGCTCACAAACCCGCGTACTCAGCAGGACACGGGGCACAGGGCCCACTCTGTCAGGACCGGTGAGAAAGTCGAGTGCAATTCTGCTGCAGTTTTTGTGATTTCTTCCTCGCCGGCTGGGAGAGAGCCCACAGCTCCCAGAGCACAGCGATGCTTCTATTCCCCACACATGAATGGGCCTCAGTTCTTGAGGCGCCTGCCGGGGCGCTGGGGAGCATCCCAAACAGGCTCTGACAGGGCTCCTGTGTGTGGGGTACAATGGCCCTGCCAGCTGTGCCCCCCAGGGGACCTTTCCCAAGGTCACTTTCCTCCTGTCCCCACCCAGCCCTGAGCACCAGTTCTCCCAGAACAGCCACAGAAAGTGGCCCCTGCAGAAAACGAGAGGGTGGAAGGAGAGATGTGGACAAGGCATGAGTCTCACGGTTACAGAAGCCGGTGCTGTTCCCGGGGTCTCTGAACTGAGGGGAGGGGGCCAGGTGCTTTCCAGAAACAGGAAGTCCTCCTGCGGGATCTCAGGGTCCTCTGTGTTCCCTGGTTACCGTGGCAGGACGAAGATGATTCCTCCCAACCTGTAGGAGGGCTGTGTAGTAAAGGTTGCTGAGGGCTCCGTGGGTCTTCAGAGCAATGGTTCTGGCACTCCTTACAGCACTGTTTCCCGGTCTTGCTGCCTCTTAGTAAGGTCTAAGAGAGTGTCGTGGGAACGGTCAGAGGGCGGCCACCCGCATTCTTCTCTTGCCTTCCTTCCACCTGTGATGCTCCCCGCTGCCGGCCAGCCCGCCCTCACCCCTTGGCCCAAGGCAGCTCCATCTTTTCAAGATTCGCCCACTGCACTGCAAGGCCCTGACCGCTCCTTCAGAGCTCTCCCCAACCGCCGGTCGAAGGGCAGGGATGGAGTCCTCTCTGTTACCCTCCAGGCCAGGGAGAATCGCCTCCTGATCTCTTGCCCTCTGCGCACAATGCCACCAACGGAGCACGCAGCAAGTAGGAGCCCAGGCAGGAGAGTGACCCTGGGATCTCCACCTGTACAACCCTCAGCCTGCGAGGCAGAGCTCCTGATGGTTATTTTGAATTTGCCACACAAAACGCATTTAGTGGGAGTCTAAAATAATCGTCTACAATGTTTCTCTTTCTATTGAATGTGTCCTTGTATTACTACATGCGTGTAGGACACGACATTGCATCCCTTTGAGGAACTGGCTCACGCACACAACACCTGCCCTTTCTGTTCTCTTCCTCCTCTCCCATCTGCCTCTTGATTTCTTCTCTTCTGCTTGTGCATCTTTGCAACGCATAGCATTTGCATTCGTCGTGTGGAGTTGCTACATGCACATAACATACCCTGACGACGTCTCTCGCACCTCCCACGTCTTTGATCCCTTTGCCTTTTCAGAAAGTTCTAGCTCCCTACTTCCTATCACCTATCTTCTACTTCTCTCTTTATTTGCATTTTGAGTTTCTCGTAGAAGAGAACCAGGAGGTATTTAAGCCTGTGTCTCTGACTTATTTCACTTAACATTATGGTCTTCAGGTGCATCTGTTTTCCTACAAATGGCTCAAGTTTATCCTTCTTCATGGCGGGGTAGTTCATTGTATACATATCACATTTTCTGTACAAGTAAGTGGGAAACACAGGGCTGGGATCCTGGAGTGAAATCAGCCAGCACATTTCCAATTCTTCTCTCACCCAATCCTAAGCAATCCCTGGGCCTCCTCTCAAAAGCCAGAGGAATACCAAGAAAACTCTTTTCAAAACTGCTGTCCTGGGACTTGTCCCCAGGGCCAGGCCTGCTTTAGTTGGTGTCTTAGTTACCTTTGTCATTGCTGAGACAAAATACCCAACACCCAAAGTTAAAGGAGGAAAGGTTTGTTTGGCTCGCAGTTTCCAGAGGTTTCAATCCATAATTGGCTGGCGCCAAGTCAGGGTGGCCTGGCAGAGGGGCAACCCAAACCCAGGGAGAAGTTGATGCCATTTACCTCAACAGACTAAAACAAGCAGGAGCTAATTTTGTGGTATGAACATAAAATTCCACAAAATGCAGATACCTGACTCCAATTCTCCATGGTCTTGTGGAGACCATAGGTACTGTGGCAGGACAGAGGGTCCTAGAAGTGTGGATGGTGTGTCATGACCTTCAAAAGTCAGAATTAGACACAAAGTGGGTTGTGCCTAAAAGGACCAAGGAGGGAACCCTGAGTGAGGTGGTCAGAAGCAAGGGACAGAATTCCTGAGTCAGGAGGAGAGGAAGGAGCTTTTGGGGGAGACCTGAAGAGATCAGAAGGATCCACCTACTGAAAACTGTGCTGTATTTGTGGATTTCAGAACCTGGCTTATCTATCAGCCCCTAGACATATTGCTGAAATATTTTGATGTTACAATGGCTATTTCAGTAATGAAGCTGTTTCTTTGAATTACATATATAACCAGAAACATATCTAAGTTATTTTCTTACTCTGCAAATTCTTAACCTGTTAAGTAAGTCAGAATAGCCAAGCTCTAATTTTTGCTTGATCATTTCTAGTAATCACCTTTGAATTCCTTCTAGTTCAATTCAAATACGGCCTTATACCATACACTTATTTTTATGCCATGAAGTTTCGTATTTCAGCAAAATTGTGAATCTCTTTTTATAAATGTTTTTCCCAGTTAGTAAATTTTGTATTTATTTCCCTAAATTGATATTCAATTTTTTTCTTTTGAGTAAAAGAAAATTATCTGTTCTCCATCATAATGAGCAAATCTATTTTGTGAATATGTAATTTCAATTAAACGATAAAATCATACATTCCTTATTTCACAGCTAGGACAAATCATGCAGAGGCAGGACAGCAAGAGTATTCAGCTTCAACCTGGCCACCTATTCCTCCTCAGAGTGCGTCTGTCAGCCGTTGCCGTGGACAGCACTGGCCCTCTCGCTGGGATACCTCAGAGTCAGCTTGGTGCTCTGACCATTATGTGTCGGCGTCTCTCCAAGGCCCTGATTCCATTAATTTCCTACAAAGTGTGCTGTTCCAACCTCAGACCTTGGACTTGGGGTCCTCTGCTCTTCCGATGCTGCTCCCTCTGTCAGTGTCCACTCGGGTGACCCATGCATGCCGATGGGCCAAGCTGTCCTCACACATAGGTGCCTTCCCCTCACCCTGACTCCACCCCTTCCTCCAAACTCCAGGGAAAAGCTCGGATCTGGAGCCTGTTTGGATTGTGTCAGGCCGTTGGGTGCCCCTGCTCTGTGGCTCTGCTGAGAAGCCTGTTCCCTCCTTTCCTGCACTATGGCTATTTAGCTCAGTTCCAACTTGGGTATTCTTTCTTCTTTTAATACATGTACATTTCTGAGCCATTCCATTCACTCTGATGATAAAGTTAGCAAAAATGTGTCATGATCATTAATAGCATGATAAATATTTATACCACTGATTACTTGAAGAACCCCTATAATGAGAGTTCTTGGATCTGATGTTGCCTGTCCTTCCTTCTGTGCGCTGGCTCTACATTTCTTTCGCCCTCTTTGACGTGCCCATCCAGCTGTCTCCTAAGTCTGAAAATCTGACTTACGTGTGCTGGCGTCCTTCTCTGGGGCTGGCTCCATAATGCAGAGCACGACGTGCATAGGCTGCTCTGGCACCCCCAGGGGTGCAGTCACTGCAGAGGCCGCAACCCAGGTCAAAATGTCGACTCTGCAATTTATCTTGACTTCTTGGGTGACGCCTTTTCCCTTGGTTAAGCCGCTATTTTTAGCGTCACTTGATAGCTATTATCTATCCACTGATCTATTATCAAATATTGAGTGAGAGTGCCCTGCATGCCAGTTAACTTTCCTCTCCGGAGAGAAGGTCGTACAAAGGCGAAGCCCGAAGAGGCCGAGTGGCGTGGAGGTGACAGAGACAGGTAGGAATGCTGTTTGTGCGGGCTGTGGGGGGGTTGCATCTGCACAGTTCCACAGTTACGAAGGAAGCTGGGGCAGGAGCCGGGGTAGGCGAGGCCCTGGAGAGGCCCCGGTGGCGCAAGGCGGGGTGGCTCAGGTCTGCAAAGCAGGAAGCACCGCATACCTGCACTACTGCCCAACAGACACAGCCGAGTAGGAAGCTGCTGTGGGGTCGGACAGCGCACAGTGGGATCTGCCTTTTCAGTCCTGGTGACTAAACCGAAGGCCTGCACGATGAACGATGTCTTCAGCCATTTTTTTTTTAATTTTGAGACAAGGTTTCCCTCAGTCACTGCGTTGCCTGGGTTGGGCTCAATTTTAACCCTCTTGCCTTGGTGTCCCAGAGTGCTGGGCCTGAGACCACGTGCCCCCGTGCCCAGATGCAGGCCGTTTTCAAGGTGAGGAGAGCTCCCTGCAGAGGTGGCTGAGGTGCCCTGGAGGAAGAATGGGCAGTTCTCACGGAGGAAGGGCAGCGGAGGCCTCAGGAGGGCCCAGGGCCGAGCACGCATGCGCCTCCCAGTCCTCACGCACGATTCTTCACAGATCTGAAACCTGTCTCGCGGAGACGCAGGAAGTAGGACCCGCTTGACGGCAGTGGCGTTTCAGCAGCGGAGGTCCGAGGGCCGGAGGGTCCGGTGGACTGGTGAAGCTGATGTCCTGATGGGTAGTGGGGATTCCGGGAGCCAGCAAACTGGCAGAGCCCGATCCCAGAGACCTGGGATGCTCGTGCATAGTGACCTCAGTTAGCAATGATGGATTATCCACTCAAAATTTGCTAAAAGAGGAGGTATTTAAAATATTCACCCCAAGGCCGAGAGGGGTGACACACCTGTAATCCCAGCACTCTGGGAGAGCTGAAGCTGGAGGATCAAAACTTTGTTTTTTTGTTTGTTTGGGTTTTTTTGTTGTTGTTGTTTTTTGTTTTGTTACCGGGGATCGAACTCCGGTCCTTGTGCTTGCAAGGCAGGCCAGTGAACCACTGTGCTAAATCCCTAGCCCCCTGGAAGATCAAAACTTTGAGTCCAGCCTGAGTGACTTAGTGATTTAGAGAGATCCTGTCTTAAAATAAAATAAAGACAGGCTGGGAATATAGCTTACTGAAAAAGAAAACCTCAGGGCCAAAACAATCACAGAAGTGTAAGTTGGTGAGACAGTGAGCACATTCATTAACTTGATTGAATCTCTCCAAAATGTACGCAGAGATCAAAACATCAACTGTCCTCCTAAATGCAGACACAAGTTAGGGCTGTTTCCCAACATCGCTTGGCCTGGGCCCCTCCGCAGCAGCGCACCTGGAGAGCCATCAACCTTAATTCTGAGTCACCACAACAGCGGGCAGTGCACCCGCTGCGCTGGTTCTGTCAGGCTGGAGAGGACAAGGCCCAAGGAAGGCGGCTGGGCTGACTAGGCTGACCTCACCCACGTGTGACCAGGCCAGGCCCTGTGTTCTAGGCGGACACTGTCCTTCCTTCTGCCGCCTGCTCAAGCCGGAGTCGGTGGCCAGGATGACCCATGCGGTAGTTTACGTTTTGAACCCTACATGGCTTTCTTTCTCTCTTTCTTTTTTTAATAATTGGGGCTTTGAGAAGCTGAAGTTAAAGAAAGACAAAAAAAAAATAGAAACAGAGCTGTCAGCAGGCCTCATGCCATGGACAAGGACGTCTTGCAGCTGGTGTGGCAGCTGTTCCCACCCCTCCCTGGGCCGGGCTGTTTTGGGCGTGTGGTTCAGGGTGGCTCTGAGAGCAGAGGCCAAATACTGTCAGGGCAGCTCCAGAGTCAGAAGAATCTCTCCTCCCCGGGGTCGTCTGTCTCTCAGACATCTGTCTTTCTCCACTGACTACATTCTGGGCCTCCTTGCTTTTTAATTCCAAGTTCACCTAGCAGTTGGTGGGGACTCTGAGGAGACACCACAGCCAGACAAGGCAGCGTCCTGTGTCTTCCAGCAAGAAAGTGGATGAAGCTTCCAGGAAGGTAAACAGGAGCATGGCAAACAGGCTTCCCATTAGTCAGGTTCCAGCCTGAGGGGAGGGCAATGTGGCAGATCCCTGCAGGGTCCACACCCCCACCCAGCTGCTCCTTAGTAGCCTTCCAGGGAGCTAGCTGCCTGTGAGCCCCAAGTCCCATGAATGGCCCTTCCGCAGGGAATGTCATTTGCTGTGCCAGGAGTTGACAGGAGGCTGTGTGTGCTTCTGATATCTCATGTAATCCCTGGTGCCTTCTCTTGTTTTCTTTTTCTCATCAGGAAGATTGGAAATTTGGAGTGCTGATAAAAATTAAAGGAGTCTGTGAACAATTAAATCAGATAAACTTAATTTTCTCTCCTTGTTGAGATGAATATGTGCATACTCAAGGTCCCAAAAAATCCAGCATGGAAAACTAGACTGACAGTCACTGCTTGAGAAACATTTCCTGTGCAGCACACTTTCTGTTTCCTTCAACACAGTTTCTAAAACCGGTGCCCCAGGATACTCCAATGTACCAGGCCCACAACTTCTGAGATCCTCTCTGCAACAATTCTCCAGACCAAACACAGCCCCGAAGGGATCCCTGGTTGGAAGATGCACACACTCCTCTGCAGCAGGCTGCCCCTCACAGCTACATGTGTGACCTTGGCAAAGAGCACAGAGCAGACCTCTGCACAGGCACATCTCGGTGGCATTCAATGCACTTCCATTACTGGGCGCTGCAGGCATTTAGATGCCAAATCAGTATGAGAATGTAATGTTCAGTGAACTGAGTGTATTCTCCACCATGTTCCTTAGGGGTCACACTGAGGAGTAAGCAGGGGACCCCTGAAAGCCCCAGACCTCTCTGTGCACTGACTACTACTCAGCCTGGGTCTCCATACCCTGTGGCCATGGGCGAGGAGCCTCCTGGTGGCTGAGCTGCTCCGTCTGCACACCATACCCTGTGGCCATGGGCGAGGAGCCTCCTGGTGGCTGAGCTGCTCCATCTGCACAAGGAGGTCTCCACTTTACCTTCATCAGGTGCTATTTGTGAGTTCTACCCATTGCGCTGTCCTTTAAAACTCCTTGAGCTGTTGAAGTGGGAGGAAATGATAAGCCTAATTGTGGGTGTATACCTTTGATGATTTTTTAAAAATCTACCCTTACATTCTTTTTATGTGTCCATGTCAGGCAAACTCCATGGACTCAGTAATGATACACAGTATGCGAGGCAGTGAGCTATTTTACAAATGAGGTAATGTCAGAGAAATAAAAGCAAACCATAATTTTCCTTGAAATAGAAACATCTCATTATTGAATCACATTTGAAATATTTTTTCCTAAGTCGTAACAGAGGAGTTATTTTATTTTCAAATTCTACCTAAAGGATATAACTTTAACAAACATCACAGTACTCATAAATTTCCAGTTTTTGAGCTACTGGATAGGAGAATTTTCATATAATTTTGTCATTAAGATTTATTTAAAAATAATTGCTTTACATATGTACAATAAACCTATCACATTTTCACTTCTTTAATCTCTATAATGCATGGTTACTAAGAGCCACATTTTTATTTGGAGAGAAATAATAAGCAATGATACAGCTTCCTGTCCAATTTGCATTAAAATGTGTTCATTAGAAATAGGATGGAGTGAGGCCCAGGGAAATTCTGCTACTGAGAAGGAATATGATCCTGAGACAATGCCACAGGTAGTGGCTTCTCATAAACATCTCCACTGAGCAGGTGCACACCAGCTCCAGTCTGTCAAGAGTAGAAGCATACTTGGGTCATACAACCTTCTTATATGCAAGGTGGTGCAACAGGACTGGACTGAAAAAATATTCTCCTTGCACATTTTTTTTTGAGACAGGGTCTCACTGTGTGGTTGAGACTGACCTGAAACTCACTATGTAGCCCAGGCTGGTCTCGAACTCACAGTGATCCTCCTGCCTCAGCCTCCCAAGTGCTGGGATTACAGGCATGTGCCACCACGCCTGGCTGTTCTTGTATTCTTTGATAAAATTGTAATTGTCTAAAAATTTCTTTCTGTGTAGAATTTATTTAATTTTTACTTTCATATTGAATTATTTTCTGGACTGAAGTTCCTGAAGCATGTTAAAATAAATCCAGACATGGACCTTTATTTTCTAGCTACTCAGGTAATCTTGAGAGTATGTGCCCAGAATGTGTACTCAATACACAGGTAAGCCTGTAGGTGTGTGCTCAGATACACATTCATCAGCATAACAGCTTTTTTTTTTTTATTGCTTGGCATCTAACTCTCAGCAAATTAAAGCAGATCATTCCTCACCACACAAGAAGCTCTGCAAAAACAAAAGAAAAAAAGTACAAAAGTGAATTGGCCCCCTTCAATCCATATCAAGTTTGAATAAGACCAGCCCAATGGAATCCAGAAGAGGATCAGACTCTAGTTAGTTTCTATTAAAAGCATATTTTTCTGTCATAACACACTACCTTTTTTGTGTAACTCCAACTCTATGTAAAATATATGAATGTAAAAATAAAAACACAAAGTTATTTTGGCATATGAACACATGAGAGAATATAAATACTTGCTGGACGTTGCTGTAATAAAATCTATGAGTCAAAACAATTTGCATTCCCATGAGCCTATAACACAAAGCAAACTAGCAACTTATAATAAGGATTATATTTTTCTGCATCCAAATCCTATAACATCAACTGCTTCATTAAATGAGAGAATGGTACGAGAACCGCAGAAATGGGAACGTGAATTCCTTTAAAAACTCTGGGTGTCTAGCAATGGATAAACACAGCACGCGGCCTGGCAGCTTCATTTCCTCTTGAAACCTCTAAGCTGCGGTGCTGACATGCAGCATCCTGGCAGTCTTTATCCACCTGTAGCTGGAGATGTGAAGCACAGTGTTTGGATATCAACACTTGTGGTTTTGAGTGAAGGTCAAACGAAAAGGCCTGCTTTACTTAGGAGAAGTGCACTTCTGAGTTGCAGGGTGCAGACAGTGCCTCTGTCCTCTGGTGAGAAGAGGAGTCTGATTCTGTCCAAGCCTGGGTGGCCCTGGGAGTGGACAAGCAGTAAAGCTGAGGGCTTCGGGGAGGAAATCATCTTAAAAGAAGCTCATTTAGCCCCCAGTTCCGGTCCTCTCCTTCCCTGGAACTGCAAACCAATACCCTGCCCGCTCCACCCATCCCATGCAGAAGGCAAGTCGATGCTGAGAGCCAATGCACCACCTCCTTCCTGAATCCTGCAAGGCTTCTCCTTGTCTCCTCGTGCATGATGCTCACCATCATGGCCAAGTGGATCTTACACACTCAGGACCACCCCATCCTATCCTTCCATCACATCTGTTGTAAGAGCCTCAGAGGCACACCTATTTCCTCCATCAGATGATGAACTTGATGACACTATAGCCTCTCTTGTCTAAAATCAGTTACTGTATCAGGGAGAGGGAGTGCATGGGACAGTACCAGAGTTCAGAACTGATATTCTGAACCAAATTATTTTAAGACACAGGGATTCCTTATAAATTAATAACTACATATGTTCTAATATTAACACAGGTAGTCTTTAAAGTCATACGAGGAACTAGAGATCCAGATACCAGCCACCCACTGCATGTATAAGCTAAACTAAGCCCAGAAAGTGCAGATGACCAGTCCAAGGTCAGACGACAATAAGTAAGAGATGTGCCATAGAATCCAGGGTCTCTCTAATTTTCATACTTAATGATTTAAATATTTGCTACATTACATGGTAATCAATCATCATTAATATTAAACTATATTCAAAGAGAATACAAAGGTTAGGGGGTGATGATTTATTAGAATATTTGCTCAATTATGTCCAACAATAAAGTCTAAACCATAAAACAGACCCTAATGTTCACTGCAGTTATATCCCAAGATGTTTTTAAATCTTCAGATTTGTAATTGCCAAAACCCTCATAATTTTCTCCATAAAATTATAAAGTATCAATTAAAAATTCAATGACTTGTCTAGACCTTTCACAGCCAATTGAAAGCTCTTGAAGTAAATTCTGCTTTTTAAAACTTTCATTTAACTTTTACTTTCTATACTTGAAAGCAGTTTTTACTCTGCCATGATGTATTTTTTTGCATTAATAGCAATAGATTACAAACACGTTAATATTATCAGCTGAACTCGCTGCCAACTGCAATGTTATATCCCATGCCTTAGCCACTTCCCTGTCACTAGACACAATGCCTGATATTTAAAACACAGAGGAGGAGAATTTTATTCTGACCACAGTTTTAGTTTGTGGTTGTCAGGCTCCAGTGTAGAAACAGCATGTCAGAGGAGCTGGCAGAGAAAAGTATACTCAGCCTGTAGCATCTAGGAGAAAGAGGAGAAGGAAGGAGCTGGGATGCAGGCACACTCATGCAGGCTGTGCTCCAGTGACCACCTCACTGACCCCAGGCCCCACCGGAAAAAAAAGAAATCAGTCCATTTCTAAGAGTTGCCCAAATCTGAGCAGTTTCAGCATGCTGGAAGGTTCCAGTCTAAAGTTCCCTCTGAGATTCAAGGCACACTCTTAGCTATGCAACCCTGTAAAAATACAGTTAAACACTGGCGACATGCATTGTTACAGGGCAAATGTTCCCATTCTAAAATGGAGAAATGTGAGATAAAAAGGAGTCGGACAAAGATAAGACTGAAACCTATCAGAGCAAACGTTGGATCCCATTGTTCTATGCCCAGCTCCTGAGACGTACTGGAGCAAGGTGTGAGTCCCAGAGAGTCGGGGGGCCCCCTTGGTCCTTGCTGGTTGTAGCCATGTAGGCTTTATATTGGTATGGCTTTTCTCACTGTGTGCAACTTTCCTCAGCAGATGGTCCACGTTCCCGGAGTCATTACACCCCTAGGGTTCCACTGCACCTTCACCTCATTCTCACAGCTTCCTACACTGCCTTCGCTGAGCACACTGCCTCTGAAATTGGGCTGGAGTCCTCCCTCCCACACCTCTTGCATTTTGCATGCCTGTAAGTCTAGCATCACATGCCTGATACAAGGATTGGCACCAGCTCGAGCAGTTGTCAGACCCCCTTGTATCATAGCTGTTTGGGCTTCCCAGTGCCTGGATTTCTGAACTCTGAGAAACCTTTCCCTCTGTGGACTTGAGTGACTCTGTTGCCCTGGGGCTCTCTTTTCAAATTAAATCTTTCCAGGTTTACACCCTTGATCTTGCAAATGGTAGGGTCTTGCTGATTCCCACAATGTCTTCAAGCCATCTTTCTATTGTCCTAGTGCAAAATACTTAGCTTCGATTTAATGCTAATCTTTTCAGCAGCCATACATTCCTTTGCTCTGATGTCACAGATGCTTCTTTTTGGGCAAAACTGAAACTTTTCAAATTGTTCAGCTTTGCCTTTTGCTCATGAGTTTTACTCTATAAGTGGCGATAGGCAGACAACTCTAACCATTTTTCATCCTGAATGTTGGGCTACCTGAAATTTCCTCTGCCAGAATAACTAGTCCACCAACCTTAATTTTAATTTCTTGCAAACTCTAAGGATGTGGCAGACACATAGACATATTTCCTGCTAGCTCATGACAACACACTTGTGCTTTAACCCAAAAGCCAATGTAGTTCTGGGTCTCACCTGAAACCTTTTGAGCCTTACTTCCACCGTCTGCATTTCCATCAGCATTCTGGCCTTCTGAGTTCTGACAAGAAGTTCCCATCATGCTCAGTTTGCAGCTTTCTAGATCGACTGTATCTGGCAACTGCAAGATGTTCTCAACTCCTGCAGACCATTAAAGTGCTTCTGAGCCACATGGCCAGGTAGTTGCAGCAGCAGTTGTACTCCTGCTACCAATTCTGTCAGAGCAGAATTTCTTGTTACTGAGACACAATACCCAACATCTGCTACTTAAAGGTTTGCTTTGGCTCAGGATTTCAGTTCATGGTCAGGAGACACAAAGGCAGAAGTATGACAGCAGAGAGTCACAGCAGAGAGAAATGTGCTCAGTCGTGGCAACCAAGAAGCAGAGAGAGAAGAGTGGAGCCAGAGACAAGAAAACGAACTTCCAGGCCACATCCCAGTGAGCATCTCCAGAAGGCCCTGCTAACAGCACTTCCGGCAACTGGACTCATCCATGACTGATGAGCAGGACACTGTCAACATCCAGTCATCTCCACATGTGGTGATATGAGGGGACATTTTACATCTAAACCCTGGAGTTCTCATATTCTTTGAACCCCCAGTGTTGCACTAGGTAGAACATACTTGCTTAGGTTATTTTATTTCCCACCACACAGCTAGCATTCAGCTCTCATTACAAAGATCAGAGTGGAAGCTATCAATTGTGTCCTGGGGGAAAGGAAAGCCTTCCATTTGGGCTCACCTCACTGGGACATCTGAACCAAGGAATGACCTCTAATTGCAGCAGAGTGCTACCCTGAAGAGTAACACTCATATGTAGGATACTGCACACGCATGCACTGCAATGTGCCACTCAAGTTCCTTAGCTTCCTTCTCGTCCCACCATGAAGAAAGGGAGCCTTTTGGTACCAGAGTTCAGACACTGTGCAAAGATTTTGAGTCTCAGAACCACAGCTCCAAGTTTACACTGCACCTCTAAATCCCCTCACGGGCAAGACTATTGTTTGCTCCTGAGAAGAAAGGGTCTCATTTTACTTAGGTTGTTGGTGCTAAAGTTATGATACACCTCTGGTGCAGATCTGAAGTTCAGCAGTACACTAGCCTGGGTGGCGCAGGCTCCTATCCTTTAGGAGAAACCACAAGAGCCATCTGCATTCCCTGTTTAACGCTGCACAGGTGTAATGTCCTGTGCACTGCTGTCACCGTCATTGCTGATCACCCGCATGTGTTCTGGCCTGAACCTGGGGGGCTGTAGAAGGTCACTGTTGGGGGCAAGTGTCTGCAAGAGGCAGTGTAAGATGTGTCCCTGGAGAGGGGCTGCTGCAAGGTTTCTGAGTACTGTGGGGCCACTTGCAGCATCAGCCAAAAGGGGTGCTTCCTGCATAACACACCAAAGAGGCCCTAGTATATTTCACAAATACCAGATGTCGACTCCAAGTTCCTGTTTCTACCAGAATTCAAGGGCAGCGTGCACCAAGTGTCGGCCTTGCCCTCCCTGCCTCCCGCCCTCCCTCCTTCCTTTCCATTTCCTTTTTCTCTTTTCTTTCTTTTTCTTCTTTTCTTCCCTCGTTCATCCTTTCAATATCAAATGCCTTTCTGAATAACCGAGCAAATCTGTGCACACACAACCTTGTTAGGAAACAGTACCTGGTTCCGTTCTGTATGGCATTAGAAAGATGGAGGGGAGCAATCATTCTGCTCCTCAAATTCATGCTTCTGATGCTTTCCAAATCTTCACTTCCACATTGCATTGTTCTTTTAGGCTCTGATATTCATTGTGTTTCTAAACTTCAGAGTCTGACTATACTAGAAATATTTGTCTTCTAAATAATGCCCCATATAGAAAACCACTGGGCTTTTCTCCATTCTAAACTGAAAAGCCTAAGTGATGACTATGGCTCTGAGTTCAAGTTTCATGCCTTGAAAAATAATGTAAAGGGCATTTATACACTAAGCCATACCCTTTACCTGAAATTCTCACCCCAGACTGAATCAGGCATGATTTAAAGGTGTACTTCCCATTGAGAATCAGTGGTGGGATGAGGGTTGGAGGAATCCACCTCAGTGATCCTTAACAGAAAGGAGACAATCCTGACTACTGGCAGGTAAAAGGCCCAGGGTGAGGCTAGGATGGAACTGAATGTCAAATTTCTTGGAATCTAGGAGGTAAGCTTGAGTTTGTTTCTGTCTTTTTCTTTCTTTAGAGGATAAATTCTTGGACAAGGGGAAAAGGAAGAACAGGATACTGATGTTCATAAGAACTCTTTGTTCCGAGAACTTTTCTGTACTCAAGCATAATTTTGTTATTCATAAGAAAAGGAAGAAACAGGAAGAGGAGGAAAGTGGAGTGATGTCTGGATGCACCTGCAGACCAGCACCCCATGGCTGTGTCTCCTGGATTTATTAAAGCTCATTGTTCTGGGGCTGGCGCTGAGCTGCACAGTTGGAAATGCTAGTGCTAATATGCAGCATCCTGCCCTGCAGAACAATGCCATGCATTTTAATGGGACAGGCAGGCAACATTCATATGGAAAACATAACATTTTCCCATATTTTCCTTTTTCTTTTCAAGTTAACATTGTTTAAAAAAAAAAAAAAACAGAGAACAAGATTGGCTAATGTGCAGACAGACTTTCTGGCTGTCCATAAGCCACAGCCTGGGTGTGAATTTTACGAGTCTCTCTTCAGTACCTTATCTACACAATTCGAGCTTCTCCCACTAGGTCTAGAGCTTCTCAGCAAATACATACTGTGGCCTAGATGTGTGTGCACCCAAAAAACGAGGATGCTGAGACCTAACCTCCAAGGTATGGTGTCAGGCAGTGAGTGAGGCCTTGGAGAGACAATCAGATCCCAGAGGCTTTCCCTTCTTGACTAGGATGCCTGTGCTTACCAGAGCCAGAGTCCTCCACTCCTCCCACCATGGAAGGACACAGCCAGAGGTACTATTTCATCCAGAACACCAGCCCTGATCAGACACCGAATCTGCCAGCACCTTCTCTGGCTGCCCAGGATCTCAGACTTAGAAATAAATGTCTGCTCTTCACGCACGACTGGCCTTCTAGAATTGTGTCACAGAAGCCCCAACAGATAAGTAGATTAGGAAAATAAACACACTGTGTAAGGTCTCTGTTGAGATTGTATAACACCTGCTGGGAACGGCACCTTGCAGGTGTTCTACAAGCTTGCATTAGCATCCATTGCCCAGTTGATTGTTATTTTGCTAGTGTAAAGACCCAGCCCTGCAGCATTTCAGGTAGAAGTAGAATTCATTACACCACAGGCATCTGCCTGTGCCCAGACCCACCTAACAATCCCTTAGCTGCTGAGAGTTCCACTCTGAGGTCAGGTGACAAAGCAGCTTGGACAGTGCCTCTGAAGAGGAAAGGGTTTGGAGGGGTATCACACAGCAACGCTGGCCACTGGCCATTGTCTCTGTCCAAATCCCAAGTACATACCCCACCCAGGCTCCTGCGACCCAGTGTGTAAGGCTGAGGACCCCCCATGCAAGGGACCTGGCATCTACTCAGAGTCTAGCATCACCAGGCTGGGACTCCTGTGGCCGAGTGTAGCCGCAGAGTCTGGGATGGACACTCAGGGAGAGGGCACCAGGCTTGGACCAGGAGGACAGACACGACTGAGAACTAGGGATGGTGCACAGCCGTGAAGGTGCCAGACTTCCAGGGAGTGTGGGCACCACTATCTGCAGTGTGGGAGGGCAGGCAGATGTCCAGGGGCGGATGGAAGGGTGCTGAGCTGCCTCCCTCCCACCCAGCTCTCACAGAAAGCTTCTCTGCCAGTCTGCACTCACTGACCTGATGCCAGCCTCAAGTGAAGTGTGTCTGTGATCCTGTGAGCTGTCTACTGCTGTACCGATGTGTCGTACAATTGTGCTGTGCGGGCACTCTATCTCTGTGGCACTCACTGGTGTGGTCGAGGCCTATGCATTGGGACCCAACATGCCTGTTCTATGCCTGTGGAAGGGCTGAGGGACCTGGGGCAGGGCGCAGCAAGGCTGCTGCAGAGCTGGGCTGCAGGCCAGGGCCCAGCACATCACTGCCATGGAAGTGGGCACTGTGCGTGCCCACAGGGCTCCAGCAGAGGACAGGATGGCTCTTCTGCCTCCTGTCCTCTCCTGCCTCTGAACCCAGGTCCCCAGTACAACATCAGCACTCTAGCTGGATTCTATGGACCTGTGCCTTGGGATGCCTAAGCCTGGTCATAGGTGGTTCTGGCCCCCAGCCAGTGCCCAGCTGAGAAGTTGACAAGCAAACACCACAGGCTGGGGGCGCTAAACTATGGGAAGGTGTTTGTCATGGATCTATTGGCTGCAGGGAGCAGGGCTTAAGGAGCAGCAGATCCAGTGCTGGTCAGGGCTGCTTCCTTGCTGGCACAGAGCACCCCAGCAGGTCCTCCAGAGTGGGTGGGAGGGGCATAATTCTCTGCAGGCTTCTGCCCCATCCCAAGGAAAGCCCTTGAGACATCATCCAACCCTAACGACCGCCAGCTCCACCACCTAACACTTCTATCAGGGAATGGTCAGTAAGTCCTCCACACCAACCTCTACCCCACACTCTCCTCTCCTCCCAAAGAGAAGCAGCTTCTCTCCTCCATCACACAAGGAAGACCCCTCTCTGATCCTGGTCCCTCAGGCACCCATTTCTACTTGGGCAAACTCTAGCATGGGCCAAGGGTGAAAAACCAACTTCATACTGACTTGTCAGACTCCACAGGGATGCAGAAATGCCCTGGTCAAGGAAATGTATTTAAGATGTTTTGTTTAAAAAGTATTGTGTATTCATTTACTCGGAATTCCTAGCAGCACTGCAGACCAGGGTCTCCTCGAACCCTGCACTTATGTGTGTAGCTGCTAGGTGTTCAGAAACCAAATCAAAATTCCCTGAATGACCACATATGAATGCATTTAACTCACTACAAGTGTCCAAATAACACTCTACTTTTGTGAAGTGGTCTATCTCCAGTTTCCTTCCAGGATTCACTCTGAGCCCTGAGCTAATGGCCCCATAAACAGAACTCTTCCCCTGGACTAGGGCAGCCTGTCTCTCCACAAGACCTTTCGATTATTTCCTGAAATTTAATCCTCCAACGCAAGATGGGGAAATTGCCGTCAATCTTTTCTTTTCCTTCTACACATTTGTTTTGTTTTTGTGACTTGAGAAGATCCAGCCAGATGGAGGGTCTACACCTGCCATCTTCTGACGCTGCCCCCAGGCTTTAGCACTGCCTGCCCAGCAGCCAGGTCCATCCACTGATCCACAGGCACTGTCAGTGGCATCAACCAGCTGCCCAGTGTAAAGCAAAAGGAGACACAACCTAGCCATTAGGATGCTGAGCAAAGAGGTTAGGGGATTACGGTCTTTGTTTTGTACTTTCTTTGCCTTTTCCGCAAGTGTCCTGTAGGCCCAGCGCACAGTCCCAACTGTGGGGCTCAGCAGCAGCCACAACACATTATCAAGAAGCAGCTCTTCTGTCAGGAGCTGAAAGTCATGCTGAAAGCACAAGGCAGGCAAGCTGGCTCCTTGTCCCTGTGTCCACTGCATCACCTCCATCCTGTGGGCCTCTCCTTGTGCCTGACACAGTACTCTGCATTCCTACAGACACCAGAAAGAAGGAAGGAGCGCATAGAATCACTGTGCCCAGGTGACATGGACAGGTTCTGATGGACACACTGGGCAGGTGTCAGGGGAAAGACCCCTCCCATTGTGAGAACACTGAAACTTCTCACCTGCATGCAAGGAGACTGTACAATATCTGGCGAAAAACAAAACAGATCATGGTGCATTTATGGGACAGACCAAGTATCTGAGATCCTCTGGTCAAAACAGTTAGGGTGAACCTATGATTTACAAAAACATCTGGTAGGAAGTCTTTGCAACCAAATGTGCTTACAAATTTAGTCTTAGAATCTAAATTCACTCACAACAAGAATGTAACCAAAGTATATGTTAAATCAACGAATTCAGTTATTGCTAGCTGAAATCTTAAGGTTTTTTTTCTTTGCTTATAAACTTCGTTAATTATATTCTTGAAGACTGTTGGATTAAAATCATTCATATTAGCACCTCTTCTGCGATGTGTATTTGTGAAATTTCTGTCCAGATGATGGTCTTTATTGCTCCCCAAATCTACAATTCACCAAGCTCAAGGGAAGAGCTCTTGTGGGGAGTGGCACCAGCAAGGACTGGGTTAGAGTTCTGTTGAGTCTGCTCAGAAGTCTTCAGAAGCAGGCACAGCCTCTGTTTCTTCATGAAGCTGCCCCTGTAGACTGATTTTCCTTGCCCATGTGCCCAACATGTTACGGACATGAGTGTTACCATGAAGACAGTACAGACTCCTCAGAGTAGGGGTCACATTATCACCAAGCAGCAACATCAGAATCCCGAAGGAACTGGCATCAGTTGAGGGCCAGTGTCCCCTTCACTTCTGTCTTCAATACCAAGCACCTTTGCTCCAGCACCTGGTCTATCCTCCCTTCTGCCTTCCCTGCTACTGGTCTGGGGCTCAGCTAGTCAGGCACAGTGAATGAATTCCGGTAGGAACAGCCAATTGCTCTGTTGTGATGAACAAACACTTGAATAGAAAGCATTCTCTCTAAGACTTGCCTCCTTGTGATGCTGCTGCCCGGGGGGAGGTCCTTCTGGATGATTATAGCCACATGTTCTTCCTCAGCGGCGAGCTGTTTGATGCCAGCAGCAGTGCCCTGCTGCATTTTAGCTCCATGATGCTGGGGCACTGCTAACACCAGAGCTCTTGACAGCAGACTGTAAGTCAGCCCTGCTGCAAAGGAAACTCCAAAGTGGCTGGTGGAGAAGGAGTTACAAACCTGTCTTACAAACACCCTTAAAGTAACATGGGGAAGGCGTCTGTCCGAGCCCATCCAGGGGCTAAGGAACATGGCAGAGCCTGGACCAGGCCTCAAGAACCTCGGCTTCCAAAGTTTTTCCTCTCCAGCCTCATACCACAATGCACAGCACCCCAAATACCAGAACCAAAGGGCACTCCGGGGGTAACTTGCTCTGTTTCTTGTCACCCCTATGAGTCCTGAGGGTCAGGGTCGGCTCACACTCCAGGAAGTCTGAGTGCTGTCCCTGGACACTCTGAGCAGTGGAGAGGCTCCAGGAGTGGCTCTTGGGCTGACTCAGGAGACAGAGGCCAGGGGCTGCCCATGCCAGGAGCCCTGGACAGCGGCTTCACCTGCGTCTTTTTTGCAGCTCCCTGCCTGGCTCAGTAACCACAAAAGGCACTCAAGGTTAAGGCCGAGACAGAGTTTTACAGCTTTGATTGTTCCTGATCCAAAAACACCTGGCAAACTCAGTCCTGGAACCAGAAAGGAGCCTTCAGATGTCAAGCAGTGATACGAGACACTCATGTGGACCACGCCAGCTGCAGGCCACAGAGGGCGTGAGGCCCAGCACCTCTGTGCCGGCTACAAGGGCTTCATCTGGGGGAGAGCCATTGGGGGAGCTGTGCCAGGGTCCTCCAGCCCACAGGCTCCTGGGAGCCTGGGGCCTCCCCTGTGGCTTTCTCCTCAGGTTGCTCTGTAGCACACCCCGCACTGCCTGAGGTCTCCAGTGTGTGAGGAGGTAAGGGCGGCACTGTGCGTGGACATGGAAGATGCGTGTGTAGATGCAGCAGCCCTGGGGCAGCGAGTGCCTTCCTGAGCTGAAAGATGGAAAAACAGTCAGGGGACGGTGGCTTCTCCACAGAGCCCTGCCAACGCTGGAGTGGCACGGAGCGGACCTCAAGGAGCACATACAGCACAGGCTTGGAACACTGCCTGGTGCAGGAGAAATCATTCCAGCTCCAGTTCCATAACCAAAGGGTGGAATTGCTTCCATCCAGATAAAAATCACATTTGGGGGGTAATTTTAATAAGAAACAAAGAGAAGAAGATGAAGCTAGAACAAAAATTGGTGAAACCTAAACAGAGTGATTTCCTGCTGCTCTGCCAACTGGCCAGACAACACTGATGCTGGTCATGGTTTTAAAGCCAGATAGTCATTAAAACTGATGATATGCAATTACTTAACCCTTATTTTTATAATGCTATGTATCTAACATGAAAAGATTAATTAATTCATACAACTAGTTCAAATGTTTGCATCAGTAGGAATTTCTGAAATGCTCAAGAAAAGGACCAGAAATGATTTATACAGGTTTTTTAAAAATATAAATCTACCAAACTGAATATATTTCTTGAAATGATAGCTTAAAAATACATCTTGTTGTTGTAAAAATGTGATTTTTCAAGGGAATCAGATAAGAAAATTGCCAGTCTTCATCAATGCCAAAATATTGAAATGTTGTAGAATGAAAGGCAAAATAGAAAATTCATAATGGTATAATTACAAATGATCAGTAAACATGAAAGTATGCACCCTCCCTTGTAATCAAAGAGCTGTAAGTTAAACAAGAAAACACCCTCAGCAAATGAGCACAGAATACAATGCAGCATAATACTACAGGCTACAATAGGACATTGGTAGTGAGTATAAATTAGTACAAATTTGTAGGTAGTAATTTTCCAATATTTGTCAAACAGCTCACAATGATTTTAAAAACTATTTTCTCCCTCTCCAGGAAGTCGTCCTGAAGGCAGACCCAGAACCATAGGCTAAGTCAACAAGGAGGCAGGCCGCACAATTCCCTAGGATGCTTTTGCCTAGAAAGAGACACCGCTTTTCTGGGGCGGGGGGACAGATCACGGCTCAAGGCTTGGCATAAGCAGAGAAGCCCTTGCTTTCCACTTTGGGGTGCCCAGTGCCCACTCTGAAGGGCCTGGTAGATGGAAACATCTGCCCACTTACAGGGTCAGGGAGGGGCTGTGGCTATCTTCTTACTTGAAAATGTGTGAAGTCGCTGGGTAACTTATAATAAAGCATTCCGATGAAATGGTGTAGCCATTAAAATCAATGCTTTCAAAGGTTTCTAACACCTGGATGAATGATCAGTAATGCATGTATGAAAAGTCAGAAGGTACCATTTTTGTCTCTAGCGCTGTCTCCCACATTCAAATGCAGCAGCAAGGCTAGGACAGCAGGGTGTTGACAGGTGACAGGACTCAGTCTGGGGCCAGAGCTAGCTGTGAGGTTCGGGGCTCGGGCGGCTGGGCGGGAAGGCCCAAGGGTATGTTTAGGTGAACTCTGGCCAAAGAGTGGAGAGGACTGGATGCAGGACGGCCTCAAGAGTGAGGTTGAAAGCCTGCAGAGGGGAAGCTGCGGGTGGAAAGTGCGCAGAGCTGTCCAGGAGCCCACGACACAAAGCAGAACTCCCAGAACTCCGGAGGACCAGGTTTTTGCCCGCTGCTCTGTGTCTTCTCCTGCCCGCCCTGAAGGTGGCGCCCGACCACACTCGCTGCCCAAGCCCTTCCAGATGTTAAATGGTGAGCTTCCCTGGAGTTCCCATCCTGAGAAAATGAAGGGCAAAGAGCTCACCGATGACCCTGTGGGAAGCACACAGCTTCCTCTGCAGCCTCAGGAAACAGAGACTCCCCTGGCTCTCCAAAGTACACGCATGGGAACTGTGGGTGTTGAAGCTGCTCCCCTTCAACAGCACAACTACAGCACAAGACTATGAACCAGGACACCTGTCCCCCAGCTCTTACTCTGCTTAGCATACAGGAGGGCGGAAACAAGAACAAAGTGACCAAGGATGTCTTCACAGTGAGGTGAAGACGGGGAAAGAAGAGAGCCTTTCACTGCTTAGCTACAATTGTGGTGGTTGTCGTCCCTCAGAAGCAGGCTAGTGGAGAGTGCCCTGACCACGGTGACCTGCTCTCCAGAGCTGAGCTGGCCGCAGCGTGTGAGGCGGCAGAGTTCCAGCCCCTGGCAGGGTGAGAGTCTGCTTCCCACACCAGGGTACCATCTCCCAGAGAAGTGCAGTGTCCCTGGAGCAGGGCCCAGGACATTCCCATGGCTTGTACCAAGTAGACCATAGAAAGCTGCTCTGCAGACTTCTGGTCCATCTGCTGGGCCCAGATAGTGACCACCGTGCCCAGGCCTGAAAGGACCAGGGAGGACTCTGGCACCCAGGATAGGCCGGCACCTTGGAGACAGGTGACTGATCCCCACCATCTGCATGCCCCACTGAGACCCCGGAGGGCTGTGCTTCTTCTGGTGAAGGAGATCTGAGGAGCAGCACGACTGGCCCTTGCATGAGCAGAAATGGAAAAGCCCCTCTCAGTGGCAGTGGAATCCTCATTACCACAGGGGGACAGAATTGAATGGAGGTTGGAACAGGGGAGAATCACTGAGCCAGGAGGAAATTGACAGCAGGGTAAGAGTGGCTTACAGTGATCGCATACTACGTGTACGAGCAGAAGAGAGGAGTTGAAAGCTCCCAACATACACAGGAAGTGACAAATGCTTAAAAAGATGGAAACACTAGTTATCTTAATTTGATTATCATATAGTATGTACATTCATCTATTATCACACTGTACCTCATAAACACACACAATTACGGTTTTTCAATTAAAACACTTTAAAAAAATGTTTGCATGTGTGTGAATCTTGAAGAGATATGGTCCTTTAAATTCTTGCCAAATAGAAGAAAAGGCCACTAGTTTATGTATATATGAACTTGTTTGGTCTAAAAATAACTCAGAATGTTGGAAAGAAAAATCAAACCGATTCTCTTCACTTTGTATTTAATGGGAAAATGATGCATGTAAATCAAATCTTTTTTATTTTCCTTCCAGAATTCTGCACAAAAAATTACAATTACTTCTTAAAAACTGGTGTAAATTTTTAAGTGGCAGCTTGGACCTATGCTTCTTGTTTGCATACCTCACCCCTCTTTAGGGAAAGCATCTTGTCAGAAGGACCTTTAAGATGGAAGGGCTGTGCGGGTTAAAGGAAAAGAGAAGGGTTGTGGTGCCGTCCAGTCAGAAGGCCCCTCCGGGGCGGCCAGCAAGAAGGGGAAGTAGGCTGGCGCTCCCCTCCAGGATCCCACTCAGACCCTGCAGGTCTGCAGTCCTGAGAGGAAACAGTGTGTGCCCGGCAGGAGGGAAGACAGAGACAAAGAGGGCCAGGAGAGCGGCCAGGGAGAGGAGTGCATGTGTGTGCAGATACACCCGAGTGAAAGTCAGGCTCTTCGTTCCTCGCTGTCCTTCCCTCGTGACAGCAGTGAGGGCTGGGGACAGCAAGTGAGGTGGAACCATGGCCACTACCATCGGAGACCCAGCATAACCCACAGAAACTCTGCCTCGTGAGCACACAGCTGGATGTTTCCTACATGGAGCCTGGCCTATGCCAGCTGTTGGGGGAGTTGCAAGAACGTGGATCCACAGCAATTAGCTTGGCTTTGGGCCAATGAAATTTGAGGATGATCCTGCCCAAGAAGTCTGGAATGCAGAGTGCAGACCACAGACCACAACCCTGAGTCCACCTCAGATTCTCCTCCACAAGGGCTAAGGCTGCGAGCGCCCAGGGGTCTGACCTTTTTGGTGACTCAGTTTCTGTCCCACATTTCTATTTTTAAATCTTCCATTTTCTTAGGGAAAATGCACACAGTGGCCTCTCCAAACACCTCGCAAGGTGGGCTTTCAATGAATGATACTCTAGCTCATGGCCTTTGCCAAGCCATGTAAATAGATTTCATTTCTAAACAGTGCAGTCTGTCTGCACTACAGACAGGGGCTGTGACCAGGTCCAGTTCTTGCAAGAGCCCTGCATTTATTGACTTCATACTCACTTGTGTCTGACTCGAGTTTCTTGGCAATTTCTGTACAATTGGCACTCTACTTTGTACAACGCCTTTAAAATCATAAAAGCGCTACTGGTTATAGAGATAAGATGGTTCTACTCTTTAAAGAAAATAGTCATGCCAGTTTGAAAATTACAGTTCCAACTTAAACATGTCACGAGAATTTTTGCTACAACGATTTTTAGAATTGTTTTCAGAAAATGACAAACCTAGGTTGTGTAGCAAGAACAAATTCCTACAAAAGCTAAAACATTTGAAAGCGACAAAATAGAAATCAATCTATTTTTAGAGTTGAAATCATGAGTTAAGAATTAAAGCAAATCAATAGGGTTTTAACATCAATTATTAATAAAGTCAGTAACGTGTCTCAAGAAAACAAGATATTAGAATAGTTATTCTTTCCAACAAATTATAATTGAAGCAAACAAAGACACTATCAATGGATTCTTAGTGAATAAATACAATGGTCAAGAAGAATAGTCAGGAAACTTTGCAATGTAAAAGGAAAATGGAAAAATGCTTTTGGACTTTAAGCAAATGTATAGAAATGGGATTTGGAGCAGACTGCTTCTTAGAACTGATGTGGGAGGATGCCTTTTAACTCAGTATGTAAATCTTGCCTGAAAGACTCTTCATGGAGAGAACACAGATATTACATAAAAACGTAGGGAATAGCTTCAAGTAATGAATACATTTATCATGAAGGTCATATGAATATGAATAACAGTCACGTGCCCGATGCTAACTGAAAATTGTCAACCTGCAGTAAACAATACAGACGAAGGCAGCTCCTCAGACCCTCCCACCCGCCATAGAGAATGTCCATCCCCAAGAAGAGACGGGCAAGCAGCTGTCAACATGGCTTCCCCTCCCACACCTCCGTACCTCCCATCACACAGACTGCAGAGCAGTTCTTCAGAGAACTTCTGGAACCACGAGGAAGCCATGGCGAAGAGCAGATTGTTGGTGATGACCAGGGACAAACGCACACGTGTGCAGTTCTCAGACCTGTTCTCTCCCACCTTCACAGAGAAAGCTCAAGTGTCCATGCTTGCTTTCTTGGGCTGGGGGGGGCAGTCATGATGCCACCATGTTTGGCCAACTTATACGGACTGAGAAACACTTAACACATTAGGAAAGCACAGTGCTGGGCGTGTCTGTGGGTGACCGACATGTAGTCCAGCCAACTGAGGTGGACGCCCCACCCCGATGTGGGTAGCACCAACCAATGGCCGTGTAGGGTGGAATGAAAGGAAAAGAAGAAAGAAGTTCCTTTTCTTACTGTCTGAGTAAGCAAAGGAGGACCTGGGTACTGGAAAAGGGCTCTGTCGGTGGGGAGGCTCGGGACAGAGGGTGACGGTGTGGCCCTGGACACTTCTCAGGGTTAGGCAACGCTGTCTTTGAATGGTAACTTGATCCCAAATGAGTGTTAGGAGGTCGGCAGGTGTCAGGTCACAAGCGTGCCCCCCATAAGTGAAAATAGCAGAGGGGAACCTCTACTGGCCCTTGTACCACAGACAGCACAGCAGGAAGCCCTGCAGGTACTGGCAGCTTCATCTTGGACTTCTCAGGCTGCAGGGCGACAGGACAATAAACTTCTCTTCCTAACAAAGGACCCAGTGTCATGTTCTGTTACAGCAGCACTAGCACACTGAGATAGACCCAAGCCCTGTGGTAGCCTCAATGGCCCGGCCCAGCTCAGGAGCTCAGGGAAGGACAGTAGCAACCCGCACAACTCAGGACAGGAGGCTCCTGACTAACAGATACACACTGTGGCTGCCCCGGCTAGAAGCTGAGGAAGATTTGAGGTTGGAGCCCTCTCTTCCTAGGGGACTTGGGAGACGTGGGGTAGAGTTAGCCCCACTTTCTGGGGGTGTCATGACTATTTGAGTGTAATTGCCATATCCCAGATGAGATCAACTTCCAGGAAGCCAGTTTGCTTTAGTGAATTCCTGCGCATTTGTAAGCCAGGGACCCATCAAGGTGCTGAAGCCCCCTTCCCACACTGGCTTAGACGGTGTGCTAAGTTTCCATTCAAATTTTAAGTCTCAGTAAGTATCACCTTTCCAACAGAATTGCCTGCCTGGAGCAAATCTAAAGAAAGTTTTAAAAGATAAAACTGTGGAGACACACACACACACACACACACACACACACACACACACACACACCAGTAACTCAAACATTCCTTTTCTTGTTAAAAGGCTCAATTGTGAGAAGGGGAAAACTAGACTGTGCCAGTGCTTTTTTAGACATCTCTTCCTGAATGTGACTGGCCATGTTGATTAGACACAGATAGCTCTTAAAGCACAGCTAATGACAAGCATATTTTTAGCTGCTAGACACTCATTCAAGCCAGGAACTTGCAGGTGCGTGTGGGAAGCCATACTCAGACCATACCCCGCCAATTTTCTGAAGGCTACCTATAAATCAATAGAAGAGAAAGGGTCAATGTTCTAAACAGCCAAACAAGAAGGAGACATAATAGAAAAACAGAAGGGAACAAGTTTACAATAAATAAGACATGTAACAACTAAGAAGAGATCTTCTCCCTGCAATCACATGAAAATGTGAGGCTTGAATAATGTTACGAATGTATTATAAACGTTCCCTGGTACTTACAGGATGCTGTATTTATTTAATACAATATAACATAGGAGCTGGATGGATGAAATGCTGTGATGTCATCCTATGAGCTCTTCCCCTGTGCAGGACAATGTTAGGGGAACCCCCAAAGTCAGGGAGGTCCCCCTCCCACCCAGGGCTTGTGGGTGCCCTTGGCAATAAACTGGACGGTGGCCACGTGGAAATGTGTGTTCTGATTGCATCTCACGTGCTCCTCTGTGGTGGTCCTGCCCGGGACTCCATCCCAACCCAAGCAGGGAGGCAGCCCTCATTTCTCCAGATGGCAGAAGTGGGCAGCTGCACCTGTGCTCCTCTTCTCCGGAGGCCTTGAGCTGGCAGTGAGTGAGGGTTCAGGGGCTGAGGAGAGCATGTAGTGAGACTCGGAAACTGAGTGTGCAGGGGAGAGGGTCGGCGAGCTGCAGAATGGGAGGGAGGGGGGTGAACCTCTGTCTTGGACGGGAAGCAGGAAGGGGAGGGCAGGCACGCCAAGGCTGCTAACTTGTGCGTTCTGGTCCCTTGACCCTCTCGTGGAAGACTGGCACCAGCGACTGAACAGGAATTGATGGACCTGGGTCTGATCCAGAAAGAGGTGAGCAGAGTGTGCTGCTTTAATCCTCTTCTGTGTGTGAAGAAGGCAACAGAGAGGAGGACAGGATGCCTGAACTGACAAGAGGTGAAGGTGAACCGCTCAGACAGCCACTTCCTGTCCTGGCTTCCACATCCATACATCTTGCTTCTGAATTTTCCTCTAGAAGTGCAGTGTGGAAAATACTTCAGACATTTCTGCGAGACTGCATTCTATAATGAGGAAGACATGACAGCAGCCTTTGGGTTTAAAGACTGTACAGATGTATTTTTCCTTTCCTAGTTATTAAAACAAACAAAAATGACACTTGTGAAGAAATAAAAAGATGTGGGCATGGGGGTGAACACCTGTCCTCTTCACACTCTGAGAGGCTAAGGCAGGATGATCACAAGTTCAAGATAACTGGAGTAAGTTGACAATGGACTGAGACTACGTGTCAAAACAGTGGCGGGGCAAGGAGGTAGCTCAGTGTGAAGGTCTAGGTTTCAATCCTCAGTACCAGAAAGGTGAAAAAAAAAGCACACGCACAGAAAAAGAAGAAATAAACCAGAGTAGCCCTGAATGAGACGGTGCTTCAGAGAGTACTACTTTCCCAAAGCTTTCTGTAAGACAGCAAGTTGAGTTTCCTCAAATACCACGATGTGTTTCTTTTAGCTCACACATTGCTAGTTACCTGCAAGTATCTGGCTCATCGGCCTGTGTCACAGAACCTGTACACATGGCTGAGAAGTGCCAACTGGTTTACAACCCTAGCAGACTCCCATGCAGAGATATTGGCTGAGGAACCATTAAGAAATATTGCACTGGGGCTGGGGTTTAGCTCAATGGTGCTGCCGCCTGCCTCGCAAGCGGAAGGTCCTGAGTTCGATCCCTGGTACAGAGAGAGAGAGAGAGATAGAGAGAGACAGAGACAGAGAGACAGAGAGAGACAGAGACAGAGAGACAGAGAGAGACAGAGACAGAGAGACAGAGAGAGACAGAGAGACGGAGACAGAGAGAGAGACAGAGAGAGAGAGACAGAGAGAGAGAGAGACAGAGAGGGAAGAAAGCCAGCCAGCCAGACTGATTGCTTGGTTCACAGCTGCAAATGGGAGGCTCACAGTAGACAGAGAGCATTCCACACGACCACCTTCCTCTTCCACACTACCTTCCTGCCCAGGATGCACCAGGGTTGGGTGGAGACGCAGTGGCCATCTTGGAGCATAGGGGAAGGCAGGAGATAGCAGGCACCTCGGTGGTGGTGAACTGGAGCCTAGAGAGCAAAGGCAGCAGTGGACAAGCTCTTCCCTGCAGGGGAGGAATGCGTGTGCTGTGTTTCAGCCCAGGCTGGGCGGTAGTGACAGCCACTCAGCACAGTTCCTCTCAGGATGAGGCTACAGGCTCCTGAAGGTGAAAGGCCCTTGGGAAGCCGGCTGAGCACCTGGACCCTGACGGAGGGCTGTTCTCTCAGAGGACAGACTGGGAAGTGCTGGGTCCATCGGCCCGTTCTCCCCGTGCTGGATCCTGGCATTGCCCACCTCTCTAAGACCGCATTGGCTGACACCTCTAGAATGGTCAGTGTGCTCAGGACCCTATGGAAATCAGTTATTCTTTCCCCCATATTTGTATTTTCTCTACTGCAAAAGTTATCATTCTGTGTTATACACTTGTATGTATGTCATCTTCATCAGTTATTTGACTAAGAGCCGTGCATGTGCGCGCATGTGTATGTCTGTGTGTGTGTCTCCCTAGGGCATATTTAATGAATAATTATTCATCAAGTGAAAATAAGTTCTGTTTAAGTGCCAGCCCTAGGCTAGGCTCTGGGGTACAAAGGCCGGAGGGAAAGGGTGACGCTATTTCACCTCTGAGAAGATTTGATGTGGACTGCTTCACAGCAGCAGACTGAGATAACAAGAAATGTCTCAGGGAAATAGAAGGTCTGAGGGAGCCAGAGCCCCTGAATCCATCCACAACTGTCTGAAACATTCACGGGTTCATTGGTGCAGCATTGGCAGCTGAAGAGATGTGTGACCAGATGCATTGATTTTCTCGTCTTAATTGTGTGATTTTGCAGAAATTGCTCAACCCTATATGTATCTGTTTTCTTCTCTGAAAATAACAGGGGATCATGAGGATAGGAAGAGATGACATTATAAAGACAAGTTCAACCTAGGAGCAGGGAATGGTGGGCACTCAGGATGGTAAAACACGAAGTGGCGGGGACATGGCAGGTGGATATAAGGCATACGAAAAGCCCTGGAGGCTTCAGAGAGGACTGAGGAGCAATGCATGGATCTGGTCAGAGTGGTGGAAGCTGCTGGGCACGTGTCTTACAAAGACACAGAGCGCAGAAGTTGGGGGCCCCACATCAAGTAAACCCACAAGGTAAGAGGATCTGGGCAGTGAGGGTGAGGCCTGGGCAGGACGGTGAAGTCATCGGTGGCTGAAGCAGCTCAGAGTCTGCAGAATCCCTTTGCCCTCCCCTCTCCCTCTTGGTCCGATGACCTCTAATTGGGCCACGGGTGTTTGATTGGAAGAAGTATGCAATTTCCAGGTGATGCAAGCCATTGGTACCAAGCCATCTAGGAAATGTGCCTGTGTCATCATTTTCAAATTGATCATCTCTTCTTAGACTTTTAATATGAGACTCTGTGTCCTGAGTGTGACTTATGCTTACTGCATCTGTAACTTAGGGCAAATTACTAAAAATTTGACCTTGAGTTATAAATTATGATACTACATTTTTAAGCATGAGAAGTTTTATTGAAAGAGACTAATCTCATTCTGCCATGTATTTTAATTTTATTATACTAGTCTTCCAGTACCCTTTCTGTTATGCCTTATTATTTTAAAATACAATTTTAAATGATAACTATTTTTAACCACCCATTTTCAAGGGTTGAATAATTTTCTCTTTTGGAAAATTAGATATTTCCATTTTTCTTCATCTCATGTATAATCATGGATTTGTACTTTTCTCTCTCCTTAAATTGATTAAGAATCCCTTCTTTAATAGTTTTAAGATTGCATTTATTTCTGGCAATTTTAGTATTTCTATGCCCTTTTTGAATACACTTATGTACAAAGTGCTTTCAATTATCCTTTTGAAAAATTAGAAAAGGAAGCTATAAAATATCCTCCTGCTGGATAAAAAGTTAGGTGGAAAATCTGTCCCATTGTTTACAGAAATCCAGCACTTGGTTGAAGTGTGGGTCAGGGTTGAGTAATCTCAGGCATGAATCCTGCATTACCCTTGCTGAGTTCTCAACAGCTCTATGCATCTGATACCTCATTCACTGACCCGAGATCGCAGAATCTCTAGTCTCGGGAGTGCTAGGAGGGTTAAAGGTGAGCCAGCAAACAGACAGCGAACAGGAACTGTTGTTATTTTTCAGCAATAGCAGACAGATCATTCTATGCCCTCACTAAGACTAGGTTAACAACAATCACAGTCATTTTGAAAATAGCATTTTTCAAAATCATTAGTGTCTCAGTCTGCTCTGGCTGCCACAAAATAGGTCCCTAGACTGGGAGGATTAAACAACAGCAATTTATTCTCCCCATTCTGGAAGCCAAAGTGTGAGACACGACCAGTTGGGTCAGGTTCTGGGAGGCTCTGTCCCGCCTGTGGATCAGAGATTCTCATCCCGTCACAGGGGTGAGCAGCAGGGGATGTGTGCCCAACCCCATCCCGGGGCCACGGCTTCTCTGTTTCCCAAAGAGGCCTCACCTGCCACACAGCACACTGCCCAGGGCTGCCTCGTGTGCATCGAAGGGGCACAAATGAACTCAGTTCGTTCCATTTGGAAGATCCTCCCCAACCAAAATTCCAAGAGAAACTGACTGCAGAGCAAGCACAAAGACACAGAACAGCATCTGTTCTAGACATGCACTGAAAAATCTCATTTCCACCCAATATCATGCCTTGTGTTTTCCTGCAGGATTAAATTATTAACAAATACATTTCACATACTTCAGGCTAAAGGTGTACAAAACTGTGATATATGCAGTAAGTAGACTTCCTGGGAATGAGCAAGGCCTTGTTGGGGTTCAGCTCCATGATTCCCACTCAACACCCCAAGAAAGGCTTTCTGAACAGGTGCTCCTGGCAAGCCCAGCCCCCACACCCCTCATCACCAAAACTGAGGGCCAGAACTGCCAATTCGGGACCACAGCACAGCTTGGTGCTCAAAGAGAACGCGGGTTCATCCCAGTGTGATCTGTGCACGTGTCCCCAACCACAGCAGCACTTGGAATCAGAGGTTCCTCAGGACTGCTCTTCCTGCGTCCTCCACAAAGTTGGCCCCAGGGTGGGTGAGCTCACAGACCCCCGGGAAGCGGGAGGACTTTGTAACACTGATGGGCACAGCAGAGATGGTCTCAGGGCCACCCAGCGCCCAGCTCCCTCCTCCACACACTAAGTTCCCATGCATAAGGTATGACCCCAGAATGCACTCTTCAGTAAGCTTTAAAATTAAAACAAAAATATTTTTCTTGATTTTTTTCTACAAAACTTTAAGTACAAATAAATTATTTTTCGTTTTTTAAATATATTTTCTGCATGCTGTTTGCAGTCCATAGCTCCTTTTCACCCCCTTCCCCTCTTCCCTTTCCTTCCCTCTGTCTCGTGGACCCCGTCCCCTTAGCAAAAGACCTAGCTCCAAAAATAAACTTTCAAATTAGTGCTCACTCAAATCAAAGCCATTCTCCCCCTGCACACAATGTGTGATCTGGAATTTTGTATCTATCAGGCCAAGGAATGCTTTCTAAATTGTGAACACAGAGACGCACACATACCATAGGCAACGTACGTAAAGAGATTTGTACTTTAAAAAATCCATACACAGGGAATGGTATGTATCCCTTATGTAACATGCAACCTCCTTGATTTGAAATTCATCTGCCTTAGAACAAACAGCTCGAGCACATATATTTCTGCTACTTCATACTATTTTGCTGCAGAGTCTCTTAAAACTTTATCCATTCTCTCATCATGTTTGATTGTTTCTATTTTCTCACTATTAGACACAGGACTACAATGTATTTTTATTTTATGTTATTGATATTTCCTTGTAATTGATTTGTGTAATATTGATCCTTCAGTTTTTAAAGGAAGTGCATTAAAAGGTTCTACCATAACTATGGTTTACTGAAATCTTATAGTTTTAGCAGTTTTAGATTTAAATTATCTAGGTTAATTTATAAAATTGAGAAGTGACATCATTCCTGGAGATCTGATTCTTATAAACTTTAATGGAACTCTTTGACTACAAGAATTTATTCTCTTAAAAATACGTCTTGAATTGTTTTGTTTAAAACTAACCTGAAAACATCGTATTTAGTTTAATTAGCATTTTCTTGTATTTTTTTCCACTTTAGATTTAAATTTCTCAATATTTATGTTTTTTTTGTTTTGTTTTGTTTTTCCAGCATTGGGAATGGAAGCCAGGGAGCTACATCTCCAATCCTTTTCCACTTTTTATTTATATTTTGGGCAAGATCTCAATATGCTGCTAATTTTCCGGGACTACACTGGGATTTTTTATTCTCCTGCCTTAGCCTCCTAGAGCTCTTGGTTTCTAGGCATTGGCACAACACCCAGAAACTGTTCACGTCCCTTAGAAACAATGGACCTTTACATCTTTTTAAAGCCCAAAATAAAAAGTAGTGTGTTGCCGTGAGATGCCCTCCTTTGTGCTGTAAGTCATTGGATCTGCTCCGTGGTGCTCCCGGTCACTCCCTTTGGGGTACTCAGTGGGCAAGCAGATCCCCCACATGCCTCACTTCCCGCCCCAGGCCAGGAGGCCCAAGTCACAGGTGAAAAACTCCCAGCCATGATGCAGCAAGCTCTGGAAACCAAGCTGCAGCACTGTGCCACCGTCGTCCACCTGCATTTTAAACTTGAAATTTTCCCAGATAGCCGATCTCCCCACCCACGTGTGAAAAGCTAAATGTTAATGGGATCATGGCAACAACTTCATGATGTCATGATGAAGGCATAAATGCAGCTCATAAAGCACTGAATAAATAAAAATAAGGTGGCACAACAACAACAAAGATTGTAAAGTCTGTCACTTCCCAAATTGTGTACAAGTCTTACGCTTTTCATAGCTTGGATTTGCCTTGATTTTTTTCCAACACTAAAGTTGATCATTATTAGCAATGGTCTCTTTTTATACGGAGAATTCTTAGGATTCTGCTTCTGCTGTGTACAGAATCAACTGCAAGCTCACCTGCTTTGCGCTGTAGGTGAGATTCTGCTTTAGAGTCCATGGTTTGGGCTGTGAGCTCAAAAGGACAAGGCTGGGTGAGGACCCACCTGCCCCAGGTATTGGCCTGTGCCTGACTATAAATTCGGTATCCTGGGATTCCCACATGAGGCAGCAGCACAAAGGGGATGCTGCAGGGGCAGAAAGGCAGGAAGGGTCATTTCCTATGTTCTGCTCAGTACTGGCCTAGATTCTGTATTTTCCTTGCCAGTTCCTCTTCATGGGAGCTGTGCTTAAGTGCAAACTCGGTCTCTAGCAGGGAACTCACATCTAGAGGATGCTGGATTCACAGATCCAACTCCCCATCTGCCTCAACCTGAGCCTTGACCACCAGACTGGGGTCACAAGCCAGGAGCCCGAGTGGTGCCACAGGGTTGTGGACCTGCTCCTGGGCCTCCATCCTCTAGCACAGCTGCACTGTGCCCCTCAGTCTTCCCTGGACCAGGAGGATTTTCTTACTCCCGGAAATGCAGATATGACCAGAAGATTTTCCCACCAGACATTCAGACCCTGGAATCAGTGGGCACTGTGTACCTCTTGTCTTTAGAGAAGCCTGTCTTTCCAGAGGACAGAAACAATATTCGAGGATCCAAAGAGCAATACTAGAGGTGGCAATAAAATTAATAAAAGAAGTAAGGGATATTCTGCCAAGGAAACTGAGGCTCCTAGCAAGACCACATTCTGTGAAGAGCTACATCTTGGTCAACGAGTAGAATACAATGTTGGGAGAGGACTTTCATCTCTGGAGATCAGTTAAATTTAAGGAGGGGGGAGAACAATTTTCATTTTAGATTTTACCCTTATTTTTCTTATTTTTTTAAATTTAAAACAATTTACTTCATGCCTATACATTCTAGATATTTTGACAGTCAAGTCCCCAGACACTGCTCTCAATAATGTGAAGTTGAATGGAAAATAATGGAGAGACAGCAACAGAATCCAGCACAGCGACATACTGTGTACATTTCCCTTGTGACAATGCAGTGTGGAGAAGGAGGAGCCGTGGAACAAGAAGCCAGGACATAGCAAAGCAGCCAAAGTGTATGAGCCACAAAGAGACTGAAAGAACCAGCATCACTTCCTGAAGCACAGTTTCAGGCAAATACTATCAAGTATATTTTCTGTTGCATCAAAAGATAGGCTCCAGGTAAATGATGTAAATACATCTGCGACATGCAAAGTTATACTTCGCAATCTGCATATACAGATCTGTTCCCCCTCCCTATGTTCTCCATGGCTTCTTTCCCTGGGACCAGGACTGAAGGATAGAAATAGAATAAAAATTGAAAACGCACTTTGACTGAAATTGTGTCAAGCAGAGGCAAAGGAAACAGCAAGGAGCCATTTTTAGATTTATGATACAGCTGTTCCTTCCAAATGGATTCACATCCTTAACTTTTCTGCTGTGATAATTAGTTTACATCTCTGACACTGCATATCAGTAACACCGATGGCTTTATGGAGAATGAATCACTCACCGACATGAGTCAGTTGCCACTGGTTTTGATAATTCAGCCAAACACAGATCTCATCGTTCCAGCAGTGGCTGCCTGTGCACGTTCTCTATGGAGTTTGATCAACAGATATCAGCCTTGTTTTAAGGAAGCATCTTACTGGACAAATAATAGTGCTGGATTTTTTCTTCTTTCAATAATCAAAATAAAAATATTAACTCTACCTCAACAGTAAGCACTTCACCTAAAAATGTGTTTTCTAAGTCAAAGTTGCCAGGGACCCGTGCAGCAAGTCTCGGTGTGTGACACAGGCCAGAGAAGAAGAGTACATTGAGTGACTGAACTGGCGGGGGTCAGGATGACCAATGCCCATTTAACCGACAAAGGCGCTGGCCAGTCCAGGCACTGACTTTTATTGGCAATCAGTTGGGGTAAAGGTGACGTGTGTTTTCTATGGAAATTAATGCAAATGAGGCTCATAAAGACAAGACAAAGCATTCTCAAATCAGGAATCTCAAATCAGGAACAGAATAGACAAAATATATGGCTGTAATTAGAACACTATCCTTCCAGTCTGAAGGTTTTAGTTGTGGGAACAGAATTTGGGTGCGAGTCACTCTGACCTCAGCACGTAGGCTTACCCCACACTCACTTCTATAAACAGCCAGTTGTGGGGTTCACTCCTCATAGCCTGCGTTGGGCATCATCGATATTACAGTCCTCTGCCAAAGTTGTATTACATTGGTAGCATTTTGACAGGGTGTGCAGGGTAGGTAAAGACACAAGCACACTCTAGCCTTTCTGAGACAGTGTTGATGGATAAACTAATGCAAAAACAATAGCCTCAGGGATCCACAGTCTCATCATTGAATCACAATTGTTTCCAATGACTAACACTGTGAACGCAGGCAAATTAATTATCCTCTCTGAGCCTTGTCTGAAAAGTAACGATGATGACATCAAACTTCAAAAATAAATAGAGGGACCTGTGCAGGGGGGAAAAGCCTGAAGGTGATGCTGAGGTCCCTGGATGGTGACCATGGTGGTATGGGTCTTCAGGTATCCTCTTCCCCGAGGAACAGTCTGTGCAATCTGGCTTTGCTTCTGCTACCTCTGCTACTCTCACAGGATGCACAAGAGTCCGAGGCCACTGTGGGACCCGCAGCTCCCTCTGCCCTCAGCGTTTTCAGGGGAGGACACAGGAGGCATCTGCAGGCTGCTTCTGTCCCTGAGCACCCAGGTTAATTACATCAGCTCTCCTCCAAGGCTTGTAGAAGACAGTTCTGGCCCATGAGCTAGTTTATACATTAATAAATGATCATCTGAAAACAAGCAGACCTATTGCTTGATATTCTACCGCTGAGCATTTTACCTGGATGCTGGTTCCTGCAGGTATGTTGGTGGGGTTCACCATCCCCTTTCCTACCTGCCACTGAAAGCTTAGCACCTGGTCACCCACAAATTAATGAGGCTAGGGCCTTAGAACTGTGCTAGTTAACTTAGGCTCACATTGACATCTCAGACCCTCTCTGGCTACACCGGTATCAATTTTCCCTTCTCAGACCCATATTCCAACTAACCCCAATGTCAATCATGTAAAACTCAATGAAGCCACTTGGACAGAAAATGCGGATTAGATTTTCACACTGTTTCCAAACTTGCAGTAAATCCAAACCGGAGATGGGGCAAAATACATCACTGAATCAGCAATTACAATTCACAATGTTTAAGAACAATAGCTGGGCTTGAGCGTCTGCCAAGACGCCAGGAGCAACATGGTGACAAGTGGGCCTGCTGCTCAACAGGGGTTCCTGCATGCTCAGCTCCAACCGGGGTCCCTGAAGACCAGGCCCAGAGTCCTCTGTGCCTCCTCAATGCCAGATGGGAAGCCAGGGTCTCTGTCTCACCTGGCCAACTGCTACCATCAGTTAGGAACCCTGCAGCCCCATCAGCTTCAATTCAGGGGGACAGGACAGCAACTTTCAGTAGTAGCAGTAAAATGTAAAACTCGTATCTAGTTCTATACTAATCATACACATGAAATTCTATATTGTACATACTACAAAAATAGTGAATTAGTAGCGAGATAAAATTAATATTTTAGGATAAAAAACACTTTTCAACTAAGCTCATTTTTAACTGTCCATAGAACAAGGAGGTGCACCTGCTCCTGACGCCACACCAACTGATGGCTTATTTCCTGTGTATGCTGTGTACTCCAACATATCCTTCCCCTCAAGCAATGATCACTCTTATCATAAAAAGGCTCAAAATTCTTTCTTCAAGCCTTTGGAGACACACGAATATAATCACTTCCTGAAGTCACTCTGTGGACCCCTTCCCCTCTAAATTTTGGCACTGGGTATTTTGTCTCAGCAACAACAGAAAAGTAACTAACACAGAAATTTGGTACCAGGAGTGGGGCTGTTGCTGTGCCATGACCTGGCCATGTGGCTCATGTCTTTGGCGCTGACTTGTGGGAAGGAGAAGAGTCAGGAAAGACCCAGAGATGCTGGCTACAGAAGCAGTTCTGGAAAGCCTTAGGTCGTTCTGCATGGGAGATTCTGGTCAGAGTTCAGAAGACCAGAAAGCCAGTGGAGACCAGACTCAGGAGGTTTCTGCTGAGGAAGATTGAATTGGCTACTGGACTCCAGGTGATGTGTATTATGCCTTGGCAGAACGTTTGTCTGCGTTTTGTTCATGTCCAGAGACTTTGCCTGAGACTGAGATTAGGGGCAGTGGACTAATTAACTTTACAGAAAAAATTCAAGGCAGTCAAATATTGGGGGGTGACATGGCTACCACTGGAGGCTTTTAGCCAGATTTATGTTGAGAATAAGAGCAAAGGGGTCAGCAGAATGATTTAAAATGTTTTGAGTTTGGCAAGAAAGGAAACTCCAGTAAAGCTGTGGCCTGCAAAGATAGAGCAGAGCAGATCATGATTACCGAGAAGGAACAGGAGAATAGAAAAGATGGTTTGAGAGCTTCACAGGAAGCAGCAGGACTCAACACTTCACTGCCTTAGAGTTATAAAGATGAAGGAATTTGCTTTGAGAAAAAAGTCCCAGAGAGCCAGGTTCCAAAATGGCTGTAGTCACACCATGTTCCAGAATGGTGTCAGCCAAGAGAATTTGTTCTTTAGCATTGGGTTCAGAGTGCTCAGCAATCCAGGGACTCAACACCAACAGCCGAGAGAGAAGGAAGCCTGGCTATTGCTCCAGCTGGCGGCAGACCTTGGCATCAACCCTGTGGTGCAAGTTTTAGCACATGCAGAATGCAAGAGCTGTGGGGTTGACAAGCCTTCACCCAGATCTCAGAAGAAGGCCTGGGAGGCCAGGCAGTGTCCCTGAGAGGGCCGTGTGTGAAGCTGTGAGTGTGAAGTCGAAGGTGCGTGGAGAACCCAGAAATTTCCAGAAGCCAGGAACGTAGACTGTCTGAGGAGGGAGCAGAGCCAGCCTCAGAGAGAAGCCTTGGGAGCTATGACCACCAGAAGCACCACAAGGGCGAAGCCACCCAAGACCTTTTGAGTTTACAACTTGCCACAGATTGCCTTAGGTGCTGGAAATGGAACTGTGGGATTTAATGTTTCCCCTACTGTGTTTTGGACTTACTTTGATTCTGTTCCTTTGTATCCCCCAATTTGTGTTTTTTAAAAGTTCTTAAATAATTGCCAGAACTTCGCGCTCTGATCTGAGTGACTGTCATGTCCTTCCGACCCTCACTCCCCAGACACTGGGAGCCACCATTCTCCTCTCTGCTTCCATGAGCTCCACTCCCTACTTCCTGCCCTTACTGGGCTCCTGAGATGCTCATCCCTCTGTACCTGGCTCCTGATAGCCCCTCCATTTCTGCCCCTGTGGCCTCTGATGTCAGACCTCACCCATTTCATGCCTGAATAGGGTTCCACTTTGTACTTGTTCTGGGAGAATGCCCAGGGTCTGGCGATTGTGACTCAACAGGTTGGTATTAGGAAAAGTCAATGAATTCTGTAATGTTGTTTAAAATTCTCAATATTATAACTCACTAGTTACAAGGCTTCTTAACACAATGTCAAGTTTTATAAACTCAGACTGTGTATGTCCCTTTGGTTCTCTCCAACCAGACATTTAGAGGCCTCTGTTATCCCTCAGACAAAGACTCCTGTGTGAACTCAAAATGCAGAGACCCGGGGTAGAGACCTCCCCTTCCACTGTGGGCACAGAGCATCTGGGTCCTTTCCAGGAGGTTCAGTCCAGTCTGTGCATTTTGAGTTCTGTTCATCCCAAACCCACCCATTCCCCAGGCCAGTGATTATTGTTTAGAGCTGACTTAATCACGTTTTACTTAAGATACTCAAAGCACAAGGAAAAAGGTCAGAATGACTCCACAGAGTGGAAGCTGTAACTTTTTGTTTTATGAATAGGGTGTTAGCAGAGTCCCATAAAACAGACACGAAATGTAATATGCCAGAGGGGGGCTTAGCAGAGCCCCAGTTCTGCTTAAAGGAAGCTTGTTAAGTCTTTGAAACAATGGATTTGGGGGGAATCAAGCAAAAGACTTTTAAACATAACGAGTGATCGATTTGAAACTTGCTATAGATTGATTATCTATACTGTCACCTGATTGCATCATGGTGCACCCTGTAACACTGATGAGGGTTAGAAGCCAAGGACAGGATTTAATATCTGAGAAAGCAGTAACTTGGTTTTTTAAAAGCAGAGCATTTTCATTCCCAAATATTTCTTTCAGAAACTCAATTACCAACAAACAATTAATTTTCTAAGGCAATGGTTACCTGTATACTCCCATTATGAGTATAAAATACAATGTTCTACTTTTGAATTTTCTAAACTAATTTTTATATCATAACTTGAGAAGTTCATTATAAAAATTTGAACAAGGCTGTCTTCTTATACATTAGATGAGCATGTTGCAAATGATTTAAATGTTAGCATGGAGGTTTCACTTTAAAATTGAAATAGTAATCAATCATGACATGTTACTCTTACTTCAAAATGAAAATGGAACTCCATATTCATAAATATGCTAATCTAATATGTTACCATGATGGAGAAAAACAAAATAAAGAAATTATTTAAAATATATTTAGTAATATGTATTATCTATTCTTAAGTAAAGTCAATGTGGAAATTAAGAAATAAAAATATTATGTGTAATTTTTATAAAACAAGAGAAAAGCATAAAATGTATTGATGATACAGAAATCTCTGCTATGGAAAGCCCAAGAACAAGCTGCTACCTTCATTAATGTTATTGAACTTTTTGGTTTTCTAGGAATTTTTCTAATGCAATTAGGTAAATGAATAAAATATTAAGTATAATTATTTGAAAAAGAAACTATTCATCAATTCCAGAAGATACAAAAGAATCAATTAACAAGAAATGAATTCAATAAAGCTGCTAGTTAGAAAATAAATCATATTTCCGCATATATTAATAAAAATCATTTAAAAACAATGACGGAAAATACCTCATGCAATAATAGCAATAAAGATGGAAAATGAAGAAAACAATTTTAAAATGTCTTTAAATTTAAGAATTATACATGATTTATATGGAGAAAATGATAAACAGCTACAGAGAAGAAAACAGGCTTAAGTATATTATTTATAAATTCATATTTATTAATTTAATACTTTCCACATCCTTAATATATGGTAGCACATGTCTGTACTCCCAGCTTGTGGGAGGCTGAGGCAGGAGGACTGCAATTTCAAGCCCTGCCTTGGCAACTTAGTGTCTCAGTGAGATACTATCTCAAAAAGTTTTAGAAAGTTCTGGGGATATAGCTCAGTGTGAAAATCCTGCTTTGGATTCTCAGTACCACACACTAAAATTTTAATATCTTCAAAACTATGAAATACTGATATTTCGTACACAGCCAGGGTACATCTTTAATTGCGATAGAAATAAAATCATTACTGCCACGAAAAAAGAAAGTGTCTGGCTGTTGTGAGCATGATATGATGTTACTAGATATTAGTAATTAACGCCACATCCCTGCGGCCAGTCAGAGGTCCCTCCCTCCCTGCCCCTGCTCCCTTCCGGTCTTTCCCCGCCGATTCCCATAACACTGCAGGTGGCCAGCTCAACTCTTATTGTCAGAATGCACATTTTGAATCAAATAATGACATCTAAACTTACCACAGATAGTATATAAACAAGCTATAAAGTGCATCTGCTGCTTAGCCTTGATGATTAGCACGTTTCGCAGACACATTGCTGATAAATGTTAACGTGGTGATAGACAGTACTAATCACATCTGTGTATTCCCTGCCAAGCTGAATATTCACATATAAGAATGCACGTGAACAACCTGAAGTCTGAAATAAAGAACCTACTCACTCCTGCCTGATGCATACTCAAGCCAGGAATGCAGCACAGCGCACAGAACCAGGAGACCGATGGGGAAGGGGAGGAGGAAGGCAGATGGGAGATCGCGCTCAGCCCCGGCATTCAGAACCTCGGGATCTATGCGACCCACCGCCAGAGACAAGTCTACAAGGAAGCTTAAATACAGGAGTGACAGTCCTCTCTATTTCGTCTCGTTAGAATACGACGATACATAATAACTGCATCCTCCCGGGGCGCTGGTGCAGGTGTCCAGCACATGTTCACTCCGTCTCTTCCGCTTCCCCTCCCTTCCCGCTATTTCTTGGCCCCCTTCTCTTCTGCAGAAGCTCTGTCTCCTCCTCTTTCCTGTTCCTGATCTTTTATTTTACTCTTTATTTATGTTTTGGGTTTCTCATATAGGAGGAACCATGAGACAATTTATTTTATGTGTCTGATTTATTTCACTGGTCTTCTTAAAGGCACATTCGAATCCCCAGTGGATTTTAAGAGCGGTACAGTTCGGACCCTGCATTAGCTGCCAGGAAGGTGCCCCTGTTGCACTGAGGGCAGCAATAGGAAGAAAAATGAGCAGAGCAGACTGGTCGGCTCCAAACTGGGTCCCTGCATTTGACACAGCGATGTCTGTAGCGATGTGCGTGAGACTGTAGTCGGGGTTCATATTAATCAGGTTCTCCTCAGCCGAGGTTTTCCTCTGCGGCCAGTATGCTTTGATAGTTCTCCCAAGAGGAAGCCACCAGTGTAGCAGGAGCTGGTGGTTTTCACGGCTCTTCATGGGTCTGGGGAACCCAGATGTGGTGTCGCTGCCAAGGTTCGTAAATATTTTATAACAGTCAGAGAAATGTGCAGCCAAAGCCATTGTTTACACAGCTCCATTCTGTGTACTTGAAAGACTGAGGACAATGTCCCTCCTCTGGAAGTCTGACTTGTAGGACAGAGGTGACAGGAGGATACACCCCTGCTTGGAAGATCTGAAAAGATCTTCAAATCCGCAATACCCAGGAAAGTAAGGCACTGCCAGGAAATTGAATTGTTTCAAAGTAACACAAGCAAAGGCCCTCACCTAACTGGATTTGATTTTCACAAGTTCAGTGAGTTACCCGGTATATAACAGAAGCATTTTTGGAACCCAATGCCTGATTGCAAAGAGAGATGTAAGACTGCCCACCTTGTAGCCAGGCATGCGCCTCAGATCAGCCTGGCTTCAGCACCTCCTCACACTGAACTTCGCCCGGTCCCTACTTCAAGTGTGAGGACGAATTTATCAGCGCCATGCACTGGGAATGCCAGGACTGTGCATTTATCTCTCTAAAAACTTCCCTTCAATCACATTCATCCTGAAGTTTGTTTTTTCCTCTGCTCTTTAAAAAAATGTCCTCCACACATAATAGTTTACCTCAGCCTTTTTCATAAATGGGTATGAAGTCACATATGTGGCTTTGTCATGTACTATTTCTTGCTTGTCAGGAGAAATTGTCCGAAACAAAAACAGACATTTGGTAGGGAGGATTCAATGGGGTCTCCACTCAGAGCTTCATTGTCAGTCCTTGTGTGTGTCTGTGCATGTGTTGTTGATATCTTGTTTTGTTTTTTTGAAGCAGAGTCTGGCTGATTCCCAAAGTTGCCAGTCTTGGCCCAACACATGCCGTCCTCCCACCTTAGCCCCAGAATTCCTGCATCACAGGCCGGCCCGCCACACCCTGCTCGAATTTTTACAGTGCTACTTTATAGCTTACCAATTAAGTTCATCAATTAACCTCAAGCTGCTTATGCTTAAAACAGCTTCTAATTAGAGCACTGTGAGTTCACCCTCCTAAAAACTGGCATCCTCCAGGTTCCAGACACAGAGGAACAGACTTCCAGAAAACGCACAACCATTCATTCTTAACAAACACCTGCTGTCAGTGGAAAATACAAAAGAGAATGAATGTTGCACTTATCCCAGTCTATTCTGCCTGATGAACCATTTGGAATCGTGTGGAAGACTTTTCTAGATCCCTGGAAATTTTCATTTTAATTTAATATATTTTCCATGCAAGAAAATCCAAATTAAATTCAGGAGATCCAAAATATTCATTGAGATAAAACATGCCCACGTAATAACACTGAAAAGGGATAAAATGGCAAAAAGAGCCACAAAACCCAAAGCTCTTACACTCTAGAATTAGTTCTCTCGTGAAGCTCCATAAAAATATTATTAATTCACCACTAAATTACAAATTCACATCTCATTAGTTCACTTCAATATTAGGAAGTCAAAACAGTGTTTGAAGACATCTCCATCCCTGCAGTTTTCTGAAACAGGAAAACAAAGCTGTTTAAAAGTGGAGATGGCTGACGTCCTCACAGGTGGATGTTGAGGCTGCGAGGTCCTGAGGTCACTCGACCCGTGGCCAACCACCACTCCGAGAGGCAGTGGGGATGCCAGCACACCCCAGTGTGAGGACGTGGACAGAGTCATGCATTTCAGTCAGGGTTTGAAAGATTAATTGAGCATCTATCAAGGACCAAGGACACTGGTTTATACACAGGGAGTTGGGATTAGTCCCAGGAGAAAGCGGGTCACTGCCCAGGACGGCTTCACAGAGCAGGGACCGTGGGCCACGCTTAGAAAAGCAGGTGTGCAGCGATTCCGGAGAAGGAGACAGGGAGCTTCAGAAAGTGTGCAGAGCCCAGAGGTGCTGTCAGTGCCCTCATGTGTGACAGATGCATAAGGCCATGCTTGTTACCTTGCCATGGAAACGAAGCAGTGCTCCGTCCCCATTCTATGGGGCACAAACACAGGTATGAGAAAGCTTTAGTTCAATGTCTAACACGCGTACAGGGAACAGGGCAGTAAAAGTGCACACGGCATCTCAGCGCAAATCCAAAACCAATATTCTTACAACAAGGGGACCAAGGCAGCTGCTGGCCAGGGCTGCTGACCACTTGGCAGCTCCACCCTAGGGCTCACGGGACGTTAATAAGATGCCAACCTCCAGGGAGATGGAAGCTGAGATCCCAGCAGCCCAGAAGCACAGTACTTACTACAAAGATGCAGAGGAGGCAGCATAAATACTTTGTTTCAAATGAATTGCTCATTGTGCCATATCCTTGACGGCAGGATTTGTTTCCACGTGTTTAACCCAATTAGGGTCCCAAATAATTACAGTCCTGGTGACATCAAATCTACTGTATATCTACATAAAATTATTTGGGTAAGAGTATATTTTCAGTCTCTAATTCCCTTGTAAACTGTCAGTAAAGGAAACGAGAGTGTTGGTCCCAAGGCAGGGCCTCTTTGTGTACCACTGATGGGTCCCGTAGTCTGACGAACCATCCACAGGTCGGTAACAGTTCCTAAGAAGTTGAAGTCCCATATGTTCACAGACACAAGATAAGATGCAGAAATTGAGTAAGAAATGAAATCAGATCCCAGTGATTTACTTTCTCTGGACCTCACAGAATACTAGAAGTATAGTGCAACTACTGGACAGCACAGTCAAGACTTCAACAATATCAAAAACAGTATCTTTTTTTATTTTTGAAGCTGGAGTATAAAACACTTATGAAAAAAACAGAACAGAAAGGCAGAGAAAAAGTAAATTACCATTTAATCTTCTTTTCATCTCAAAAAAAGAAAAAGATTTGAAAATCACACTCGTCCAAAAGACATAATCCTGAAAACAAAATAATAGTCTTCCATGCATAAAAGAGTACTTTATAAAACTACCACAAGATTATTTGGCTTCATTCAAAAATGCATGTGAGTCTGTGTATAAAATGTTCTCTTTTCACCTCTTATATTGAAACTCATAAAATGGCCCTATTTCAGAAATATTAGGGGATACTTGGGAAAATGGATGGATGTCTAGATTTCACACCAGCTCACCCGTGCATCCCTCACCAAGCCACTTGTACACTTTTATCTTCAACTTCTTTATCACATAGGATTTTAAATCACTTCCTAGTAGGACTAAAATTCAAGTACCAATTCAGAAGAAAAGATGCTCAGTGAAATCCAATTTTTAGTTGAACAATGTATAAAATTTTAGTGTATTGAACACTCACTATTTACTTGAAATTCACATTAAAATTTCTTTTAAATGTTTACCTCACAATCCATATAGAGTCCTAATTCAGTGAAAATGGTATATCACCGGTATGAGTTGTAAGAGGTAAGAGCCAAGCCTCTACCCTTGGGGTTCAGGTCCTGAGGAGTAGCCAAGTGACCCCAAGTTACTCAGCTTTTGTTTGTTTGTGGCCTGGGGGGTCCAGGGCCAGAACCCATTTCTAAGGGCCCTTGTGAAGCTGAGGTGATGGGCTACACACCATATGCTTGGTATGGGCTCATGTGCAGGAGGGGTGGGCTGTGACCATCACCAGCATTTTCCTTTTCAGGTTAGGGACCTCGGGCACACTTGGGGTGCACCAAACTGCTACTCCTATTGGAGATAACTGCACACTGTGCCATCTTAATACACGTGCTAAAGCTATGAAACAGTGGGTGTTGCTCTGAAACACGTTTAACTTACGTGTTGGACATATTAGACAATCTGTGTTTCACTGCTGGATTGGAATTACTCTAACACCCACTATTCTGCAGAGTTGAATTAGGCGTCAAAATTAGATAAGAGAGGAAACTATTTTGGACTCACTCCAGAGCCATGGGCTAAGCAGCACTAGACTAGTACTCATGTTCTTCCAGATGCTACCAAGACAATCCAGTCCCCAAGCCTGCCTGGCTCATGGGGACAGGACAGGCACTTTTTTTTTCCACATCTCTTTTCTAATGATGAGTACAATGTGAAGATGTTCAACCTTGTCGGTACACTCAAAGGTCCTCTGGTGCACCAAAGTAGCAAAAGCTTCACGGGTGATTTGTAAGCATAACTGTAATGGCAATAACTGAAACACAAGAACATGGCCATTCTGTGAACATTTGCTTGTTCCCAAATTCCAGCAGCATGCCCACATTTCCAAGGAGGGATTGCTCTTGACACCTGCACTTGGCTGGGGACAGGAATCCATGTCACCCTCCTCTGTCTCCACCTGAGATTGGACAGTATGGACAAAGGTACTGCAAACCATGCTGCCTCGCCTGTTTCCCAGTTGTCTTGCTAGCAGGATGGTGGAGGTTATTGGAAATCTGGAACAATGCTGCCTCCCTCAACAACAATGTATATATTTCTTGGAGACTACAGTGATACCTCAGTTATCGAATGGCTCAGGTCAGAACATTCCACTACTCAAACAGCAGAGCTTGAGAAAAATCTACCTGGTGTTCAGATCTTGTTCTGTAGTTGAACAGGAAATTGGACTTGAGAAATCCTGCCCCGTGGAGAGTGAGTCACAAGCCGTGTCTGCCGTGGACACAGAGGGGAGATGCCTCAGGCTAAGCACCGCTCTCACCCAGATGACAGAGTCTTTATGTCAGTGCATTCAGACATCCGTCACTGTGTTTTTTTGTACTTCATTTGCATAAAATAATGTAACCATGGCTCCAAAGAAAGTTAGTGACACCAGCAGCAAAGCTAAGAGAACAACTGAGAATCATGATCAGTAAAAGGAAGACGTCATTGTGAAATTGGTCTGTGTCCTGGAAAAAATGAATTTATAAAGGAAATTTTGGGGCCTCTGAATCAATCAGTGGATTTTCCATTACTTCTTATGAGAAAAAATATAGTCAGTTCTTGAACTTTTCAGTGTTTGAACACAAATTTGGAAGAGCTGAGTTTGATAACCAAGGTATCACTGTAACTTATTGCTTTTTTATTTACCTGAATGAACACCTGAAAGGTTTGCTCAACGTTCATGGGAGAACAGCTCCTGGCATGACAGTCACCCACAGGTGTCCGTGAGGCCAGCAGCACTGCACATGCGTCCCGTGGACTCGTTCATGACCTTCAGCTGACGGTGTCCCACCCAGTCTCCTATGCCACTCGCTCTGAGTTCCTCCTGCACGATGACATTGGTACCTGAGACATCAACAGATAGAGTCCGTGGCCTTTGAAAGCTAACAGATGACAGTCAATAAAACAGAAGGCTTTATGGCTAAGTCTCATTTTCTCTGATCTCTCCCTCCAGTTTCTAACTTAAATCTTTGTCCAATTTTCTTTTGATTGATGTTGTTAAGCAAATGAGGAAGAAATTAGAGTGGCAGAACTCCTCCTTCATATTTTCTTGAAAATAGAAGCTGAAAGGTCAGAGGATGCAAGTTTAGGTGTTGACTTTTCACTGCAGGTAATTCTGTGCTTAAAGGAAGCATCTTTAGTCTTTTAAATGAGGGGGAAAGGGAGAAAAAATCAACTTATATATACAATGCAGTCATTATTTAAAATTTGATTTGACTGTGGATGGAATTCTAGAAGAGTGAGTTAAGAAAAGAGCACCCAGGGCCAGGGATTTAGCTCAGTGGTTCTGCCTCCTGCCATGTTCTAACCCCTGTACCAAAAAAAAAAAAAAAAGA